>NC_133805.1:13566097-13813597 GCF_043250625.1 Sebastes fasciatus | reverse complement strand
CCTTGGTTGGCAGTATACCAGAAGATTTCACAGTGTTCCACGTATCTGCGTCACCGTGGTGGAAGAGAGTGGATGTATGAAGAAAGACAGACATTAAATGTTTGGTTCTGCTCAGTATCTTCACATCTCGTCTTTAGACAGCTGCGCTCTAAAGCGCCGAACGCCGAGGCCCGAGACAATGTGGCGAGGTAATCTCTAAAACTCATAAAATAGCGAGGCATCATAAATTCTGGCTGACCCCTCAGTTGTGGGTTTAATAGTCCATTATTTGCTAAAAAAGGGGCCTCATGACATCATGCGTTGGCTACACGGAGGCATGGTGAGCATTCCTGGATAACAAGCTTTTTTGAAGTCAGCGAGGAGCGCTGCGTCAACGTGAACTCTCCATGGGTTAATGAACGCTGAATATTCACCAAACCTGTCTGCCTTTGTAACCAAAAGCGATGTCAGTCACTTTGTATTGCTTCTTTGAGCGGCAATCAGTGCAGGTCAACAGTGTGCTAATGATGCAATATTCATGCTCTGAAAGGGAAGTTTGGGGTCCCCTGCTGGAGCTGTTGCCCCCGCGACCCGACCCCGGATAAGCGGTTGAAGATGACATGATATGACATTCATGCTCCGTCCATGTTCTCTCATCATTGTGTTTGTTTAAAGCTATTGAGAAAATAAGTGGTTTTCAAATTGAGCTCGATGTGGAAGTTTGGTGTTCTCGTCAAGTTGAATGTGGCGGAAAAAGGAAAATCTTGCACAAAGGTAAAATTTAACAGAAGTCGGGTTGTGGTTTGGCCGCATACTAGGGGTGGGAATCACCAGAGGGTCCATGATACGATATTATCACCATACTAAAGTAAAGATTCGATCTTATTGCGATTTTAAACATTTTGCGATATGCTGAGTATTGATATATAGCGATATATTGCGATGTATTACCTTTTTTCAACTGCAAATTAAGCAGTTTCTTTATCTAATAAGATACAGTTTTCACTCTGTTCATCTCAGAGTTTTCATTCACATATCTTCAGAGGTCAAGGGACCCCTTTGAAAATGGCCATTCCAGTTTTTCCTCGCCAAAATTTAGTATAAGTTTGGAGCGTTATTTACCCTCCTTCGCGACAAGCTAGCACGACATGGTGGATTCTCATATGATGCCAGTATCTTCACTCTAGCTTTAAAACTTACAACCTCCAAAAGATCAATTACGTTAATGCGTTCAAATTAATTTGCGTTAACGCGTTAAATTTGACAGCCCTAATAAGAAGAGAAAAAATAAAACAAAAAGCAATACAGGCAACATTGAAGTGTACGAGGAGGATGTAAACTTTAACAAATGTTATAAACCACCGGAGACACAAAAGTTTACGTCGCCTCAACTTTTCAATTTAGCTTATTTACTACCAGTGATGATATGAATGCGCAACAGAGGACAGTAGAAAGTGTTTCTGCTACTGACATTGAAATATTAAAGAAAGCAATAACATACAGTATATTAGAAATACAATCAGGAACTGTTTAGGAAGGCTATACGAGAAGAAATAGCAATTAAATAACACAACCAGGTCAAAAAAAGGCCACTGATTAAATAAAACATTTTGAATATGAACCAATTTTACACATGCTTCTTCCAGACCTCATATCATAGAGATGCCGTAAAAGATATACTGCATGGGGATGCGCCGATCCGACTTTTTCAAGATTCCAGTATATAATGTATATAGTATATAGACATAGCTCTGAATTTCATAGATCGGCCCCACTGTCACCGATATCCGATCCAGCTATTTGAGTCAGTCCTGATATCCGATCCGGTATCGGTACATCCCTAATACTGCATTATGCCAGTACGAAACATTTGTGTTGCTGCATAATAAATATGAACAAATGCTATTTGACTCTGTAGCGCCTAAAAAAGCGTTGCAAAGCCTGAATAAATCAACCTCAGAAAAATGTATTCAATGTTGCTGCATCATTGCTATCTTTGGAAACTCCTCTGGAATTTGAAATAACTGTGTTTGTTTGGACCACGCTCAGCCGGGTGAGTTTGTAGAGGGACCCAGTGTTAGGTACAGCAGAGGTCAAGAGGTTAAAAAAGCAGCTGCAGAAAAATAAGGTACACAAACACCTCAACACACACACACACACACACACACAGGCATGTTCACATGAGCAGGGCTGCCCGTTTCCACGAGAGGTTTTCTACATAACAGGATCCCCAGGAAGAATCGCTGTCAAAAATGACTACTTCCTTTAAAAAGAAAAAACAGACTCCCTCATGAAGTGAACGTACACTATCTATATTAGAAAGTAGAGGCTTGCAGCGTGTTGCATCTCTTCACCCGAACAACCCTGCAGTTGTTCTGGTGATTTCAAATTAAAGATGATTCCCACAGGGCAGGCAGGAGAAAAGCAAACAAAATTATTCACGGTACAAATGTCATCTAATATGCTGCGTACGTAACAAAGCAGCAGCAGCGCCAGGTGTCAGCATGTGGCTGTTGCTAGCAAGCTATATTTAACCGAGTCTCGTGATGTCAGACGTCGTGTTACAGCATGTACTGTAGTAAAGGCTATCGGTGTGTCGCCTCATGATTCATTAGGGCGCCATCTGCTAGCATGACGGTGGGGTTCGGGGCTGATTTGTGGATTGGGTGGATGACGGACTTGCACGGACACATGCAAACACACACCGAACACTTGAAAAAAAGGCCAGGACGTACGCACATTGGGAACTCATTAATGCATGCACGTACAGTACACTGATATGGACACACAGAGAGGCACACGTTAATTGCACACCCATATGGCAGGTGGCCACTTCTATAGCAGGGAGGTGTTTGTAGGGAAAAACAAGAGCTGTGTGCAGCAGCCACGTCACCATTTCATCTCTGAAAAAATGTTTATACACGCTGACCCAGTGTGTAGGCTAGAGTAAATATGTGTGCAGGTTTTTCTTTTTTTGTGGGTAGCTGTACAGGCAATAAATCAGTGTCTGGCAGATCTAAAAGAAAAGAAAAAACAATGTCTAGGTCTGCAACTAACGGTTATTTTCATTGTTGATTAATCTGTCGATTATTTTCTCCATTAATCAATCAGCTGTTTGCTCTATAAAATGTCAGAAAATTATGAAAAATGTCGATCAATGTTTCCCAAAGCCCAAGCTGACGTCTTTAAATGTCTTGTTTTGTCCACAACTCAAAGATATTCAGTTTACTGTCATAGAGGAGTAAAGAAACCAAAAAATATTCACATTTAAAAAGCTGGAATCAGACAATTATAAATGTTCTTTTTCTTAAAAAAGGACTAAAAAAGATGAATTAACTATCAAAATAGTTGCCGATTAATGTAATAATTGACGAGTAATTGATTAAACGTTGCAGCTCTAGCATCATGTGATAATGAATTACTGATCCCTGAGTTTGCAAGAGGTCGAAATTGCATTTAATGTACGGAAGAGGACAGTATCAGCTGTTACGATACATTTATAAGGTACCAAACTGGAATTAATCATAAAGAATTAAATTATAAAATTATATTTAAAGGGGCACCCAGGTCACCAATAAAGCAGAAAAGCCCAAAAATAATCTTTTAAAAAATATATATATATTTAAAAATCTAATTTAAAAATGTAATAATTATTGGAGGTGAACTCAGTGTTTATTAGTCACACTAAATATTAATACTAATTTAAAGGGATTATTCTACTTTCCATAAAATCAATGTGCCATGTTTGTCATTAAGAATAATTTGTATCTGTAGTCTGGTTGTAATGCTATTTCCTCTGCACTACACTTCTAACATACTTCTTCTGCTGTATACTGTTGCCTCAAGTGGTCGATGCGCAAACTACTCAGGTTAAATGTTACGAACCAATAAAGCAGCTGGCTGTCAAGTCAAGTCAGTTTTATCTATATAGCCCAGAAGGACTTTACAGAATCAACAATAAACGACGCACTCTATCCTCAAAGTTTCAATTCAGAGAAGGAAAAAGAGGGATAAACCTCAGGAAGAGCAGAATGAATAGATGTGCAATAGATGTCATATACACACCGAGTACAGATTTAGCAGTAGTAGAATAAAATGATGAAAAAGAAGGACAATATTTAATGAGTTAAGTACAAAAATATAATATTAAATAAATATGAAGTGTACAGAAATTAAGAGTTTTATAGTGTAAAAGCGTCCTATAAAAATAAAAAAGGTGAATAATTGAATAATTGGAAGTGAAAATTCCTCCACAACATCTTGATTAAATTGAAAAATACATTTTACCTTTACTCTCCACAGCACCATGAAAGTTTAAGAAGTGATACACGGCCTCTCTCCAGTAGTCTTAAAATAGAATTATAATCTATCGATTGTTTTTATTCCTATATCAAACCACTGCTAAGTCTGCAGGAGATCGTTGCTGTCAAACAGTCGCTGAGCACAAATTAGTGCTTTTTTCCCAAGAGATTAAATTGTTTTCCATCTTGAATAACTTTTTAATATTTGATGCAATCTAAATGGTACTGTCAGGCGGGGCTTGAAACATGACGACTACACTACAGATAAAAAAACACATAAAACCACCAGATAAACACCAACACAGTGCAATACTGCTGTAAAACTCAGTGACAGCATCAAACAACTCCCCATCAGCTGATTTAATGTGCTGTGAAAGATACAGAAACAAGTGAAATCAGCTTTCTAATACTTCCTGCAAATGTATTATGATGCATTCTTATCAATTAGTGATACATGGCCTCTTTTATAGTCTTAAAATAGAATTATAATCTATTGTTTTTATTCCTATATCAAACAACTGCTTGGTCTGCAGGAGGTGTTGCTCTCAAACAGACTCTGAGCATAACTTAGTGGGTTTCCCCCTCTAGTGGTTACAATGAACAGTCATCCTGGTGCAGCTGTGTTACAAAGCTAACACCCTGCAGCACCGACGTCTGAAACTAATGAGAGGATTTATTTTTCTGAAATGCATTTATTCACCAATAATAATAAGTGAAGTGGGGCAAACCATTTTATTATTTTGTTAGGCCTGTTACCCATTTTTCTCAACACGTATTGAGCACGTTTTAACCAACTTATTTCTTATAATTTAATGTCTGAGGCCCTAATTCTTCTGAGACTAAAGTAGCAGCACATTGGATCTGTTCGGGACGTTAGGAAAATACATTAAAATGTACATTTCCTTTGAAGAAATATTTTTTACTTTTTCTTGTAAAAAGGACAGACGCCTGCGTCCTCTCACAGAAATACGATGGAGTTACTAGTGTTGGATTCCAGCAGTGTTGGTGTTGTACCCGGCTGCTGCTGCTGCTGCTGCTGTTGCTGCCAGCCTCAGGAATCGATGAGGCTCTGGAGGCGATTGGGGAAATCAGTCATGCTGAAAATATGGAGTACAGCAGTGACGCACACAGCAGCCAGCCCGCCACAGCCACACAGGCTCTATTGACTAATCTGGGTTTGTGTTTGAGGAGGGGGGCTGGCAGCTATATCGGGACCTCTGACATTGACACTGTCGCCCTTTTGGTTGAATGGCCTCACTTGACACTTTTTTGTTTGTTTTCCTCGTTATTGTTTTCATCACTTTCTGCCACTCAGAAGTTTTTTATTCTCTTTCCATCCCCCCCCCCCCCCCGTGTCTCTCAGTCTAACCCTCTCCTTCCTGTCATTATCTCTGCGCTGAGAGCAGCGCTATCTCAACAAACGTCCTCTCTCTATCACTTCTCCACCGCCCTCTCGTCTGCGCCTTTACCCTCTTTGTCTTAATTATCTCTTTTCCCCACTTGGTCGGCCGTTACGTACTTGCGTCTGTCTCTTTTGCTCTTACCTCACCTCCCGTCATTAGATAAATGGCACTTTCTCAAACAGTTACAAGCTGAAAAGGATGCAACACCAACTATCTTCTTATGATACCGACTTAAGAGCTTGTCCAGCTTAATGCAGTGTGACACTGTGTTGTTTAAATGTACCAGTGAAGCCATCAAAAGCATTGTTGAGAAGGTTACTCGGAGTGTGTGTATGTGTTTGTGTGTGGTAGTCTGAGGATGAATAGTGCCCTGGTACTGTTAGTACAAGTGAGCAGAAGAGCTGTCTCTATTGTGATGGACACATCTGGATTACAAGAGACTGCTTTGTCTCAGCTGCACAAGGGAAGAGAAAATGATTTATTTCCAAAATAATGACCACTTTAACTAATCTAAGTACTGTAAAACACACCATTGGTATCTTCTCCATCACCATACGCATCAGTCTTTATCGGCACTGAAAATGAATAACAAGTTTTGAATGTTGCTTTGATGTGAAGCTCCCAACACTTCAGTGTTTTGTTTTATTTTCACCCAGGGAGCTCGATGTACAAGTCAGGTAAAGAGAATAGAGGCTTGTTCTGTTCCCTTCTGCACTCATCCCTGGCTGTGGTCTAAAATCGCCTGCTTTGATCCCCTCATATGATCCAAACAGGCTCACGGCTGGAGGAGTTCAGATGACACTTGTGAAGCACATGCCTTATGCCCACAGTTCAGAAAAGCACCACACGTTGCACTAAAAGAAAAATCCCACATCGCCTCTGAAATCTTTTTTTTTTTCTTTCAGTGCAAGGAAGAAGAGGGTGACTCTTTATGAATCTGTGCAGCGTTTAATGCTCCGATTGTGAGTTACCTTTCATCACGTCGACTTTCGGACGTGCCTATGTGTGTGTATTCTTGTATTTCATGTATTGAGTGTCTGTTTTTAGGCTCTGTAAACTTACATAACGACGAGTCCTGCAGGGATCTTATGACAGCTGTAGTAGATTTCTTTTTTATGAGACTTGTGATTACACAGCTGTATCAAGTTACAACTACAATTAAGTCAATCAGTCTCATCAGTGCACAGACAAGAGACCGTGTTATTAACACGTGATTTAACTCTGAAGTGTGTTAATTTGTTTTTTTTTATTTCCTCTCTGTTTTGTTTCCTAGAGGACGAGATAGAAAACAGAGATGAAATCTGCACCATCTGCCGCTTGTCATGGATCATTTTCCACAGTGCGCCCACGTTTCTTCAGTCCTCTTATGAAACTCAAAAGTCCTGGACCACATGACAGTCATACCGTGCCTAACACGGACGCCTCCGCTTGGCCCGGGTCCAACGACCCCAAGGAGGGCCATCAGTGGATAGAGCCATCGATCCACCATGACACCCTGACTCCTGCGCCGCCAGCCACAACACCACGGCACGGCAACAGCAACACCCACCGGCTCCACATTGGATCATTTGGCAGATGTTTTGTTTTTCAGCGTTAGACAGAGTTAAAGTTAAATGGGATACAGGTGCAGACTCACCACTATTTAATTATCACTAAAGCAAACAAAACCACTTCTTTAAGTGCCAAGAGATTAAAATATTTTCCATCTTAAATAACTTTTTATATTTCATGCAATCTAAATGGTACTCTCAGGCTGGGGCTTGACGACTAGATAAAAAACACATAAATACACCAGATAAACACCAACACAGTGCAATTCTGCTGTAAAACACAGCAACAGAGCAGCAGTGTCAAACAATCCCCCATCAGCTGATTTAATGTACTACAGTACATAGTACATTAAATCAGCTGACGATACAGAAACAAGTGAAATCAGCTTTCCAATACTTCCTGAATATCTACAAATGTATTATGATGCATTTGCTGTATACGTCAAGAGATCACAAGCACAAAACTCTCAACACACAACTGGATACGTACCCGATGCACGAGTGCCTGCGGGTGGAGAAGTTGCCGTGCATCTTCCGTGAAAAGCGAGAGTCTTTGTTCATCATTTTACTGGTTGTTCAAAAAGAGTTGAGCTGAGTTCAGAGAAGCATCAAAAGAGCAGCTTTGGGAGGCGAGGGATGAACAACGTGAACTTCTGCGGCGTGACCAAAACCCCCATGCTGTCATGAATCAGAAAGGAGAGCTGTCCAAATTCCCTAATGTCGTCTGTTGTCACACGTTACGGAGGAGACAAGTCCCTCTGACGGGACGGTGCAGGAAAAGCAGCTCCAAGAATGACAAATGTAAAACGGCAATATGCAAAACACAAGAGTCTCATCAGCTGCACCTGGTAGGAGCAACGATGAAAGTAAGTCAGGCCTGCTGAGTGTTCTAGAAGCTCAGTGCAGAATCAACGGATCAAAGTGCATCAAACTGGAAATTCAATTTTGCAGTTCAGCTTTTGGTCCCGGCGTTAAGGATATGTCCATTTGTTTTAATGGAAAAAGGTTCAGCTCAGCGTGTGTGTGTGTGTGTGTGTGTGTGTGTGTGTGTGTGTGTGTGTGTGTGTGAACAGCCTAAAAAGGCAAAGAGTCTTGATCCCAGTTAGCACATCATCTCACTGACAGTGAAAAGATGAGGCCGGATCAAATCAAGTGAAATTGAGGATGGTGTCAGCTGTCAGTGCTCATCTGGGACTACTTCCTCACTCGTTCTCCTTTTCAGCTCACCACAGACGTGCCAAGATAAACGCTTCTCTCCTCTTTCCTCCCCGTACTCCTAAACGGGAAACAGAAAGCTTCTTCCAAATGAGCTGCAAACCAAAATTCCTCAACAGCGGCCCCCAGGTATTTTCTGTTTTAGAAAAAATCAGGTCCAATAAACTTGACACAAAGTTGTCCAACATAGAAAGTGAACACAGGGTTTCCTCTGTGATGCTGCACCACCAACAGACTGAGTTATTCTTAGTGGGGGAAAAAAAAAAAGTGAGCTGGAAAGAGTGTTATAATCCCATCAGATGCTCCCTGGAGTGGGCCGTCCCATGTCGTCCCTGTCAGACTTCTGCTTTCTCTTCTCTTGTCTCTCCTGAGAGTGGTGGGACCAAACTCGGGCTTAAAACAACAAACAACAACACTATCTCCCCTGAGAGTGAGAGAGAGAGAGATGTTGTGGAGGGAGAGAGAAGGGGTGGGTGCTAGAGAGAGAGAGAGAGAGAGAGAGAGAGAGAGAGAGAGTAGCAGAGCGAGAGCAAATTGCACGAAGAGAGAGTACAGAGAATGACAGTCATTGCATGAGAAAGTGGACCAGTGTGACCAGTTCTGGAGATAAAGTGGGACGAGTAGAGGTGAGGTGAATGAACAAGAAGAAAAAGTGCTGTATCAGAGTATCACAAGTCTTTTTTTTACAAGAGCGTAGACAGTTTTTCTGTTTTCGTGTATAACCAGCCTGCCTCCACGCCAGCAGCAACAATCGGTCGATCAATACTTCAATATTGTGTGTGAGAGATTCAATTTTTCTTTTTTTAACATCGAGTTCTCCTCTCATGCCACGATATAATCCATCGGATTCGCACAATATCCTCTTCTTCTGTTAAACAAATATTTTAGTGTTCATAATGTGAGGGAGGAAGCAGTCAGGAAGTGTTCATTACAGCACATCTGAGGTTTATTACGGTTCACGATAACCATCAAGTTTAACTATCTGCTCTGAAGCTCAGCGCTCAGTTATTCCAGTGAAATGTTACTTTAGCCAGTTATTTGGAGAAAGCCTGGGAGATAAGGGGAAAAAAGATCTTTATATGGATACTATTTAAAAGTATATAAAAGTACATACATATATGTTGTAACTAAAGTTTTCTTTTCTTTTGGTTATGTATGTTACCAGAAGTTATATTTTCTTAATGTTTTAGTACCACAGCGGATGGGTTAAATATTTGGAATGACACGAATTTATGAACTATTTGGGGGTAAAATACACACAGTTGTTTTAAAAACTTTTCATTTCATATAGCTCTACTGTTGGAAGCTTCCAAACTACCTCACATCTCTCCTGTCATTTAAATCTACTAACTACAGCACACAATCCAGTAAATAATTAACCGTAGCGATCCCCCATGTATGCACTAATCTTTGCAGAACTCTCATTCCCCTTCGAGATTTTAAAGCTTTATTATCTGATTTTTTTATGGTTCTTGTAACGGTTTTTAATTCCTGTTTATTGTGTAGTTGTTTATGATTTGCTGATTGTGTTACTCTGAATGTTTCTTGTTCTCAGGTCTCTCTTGGGGAAGAGATATTCATCTCAATGAGATTAAAATGAAATGATAAAGGTTGCTACTTTGCCCATTTCCTCTACTATTCACCAGCCAGCATCGTGAGAGAAAAGGCTACTAACATAACTGAGATACTAACAATAATTCTGACACCAGGATCTTTTTAACCCTTTTGAACCATCAGGGTCTCTGACCACTCACACAATCACACACCAGCCAACGGATAATATCTCTTTCCTCTACTCTGACCATCACAGAAACAGAAACACATCCTCTGGATGCTCCATGCCCTCTTTTTTCACAACACAGCAGCCTCTAGTGGAAAAGAACAGCAAATGCAACGTAAACTTTCAACTGGAGAATGTGTGAAAATCCTGAACATAACCAGTTTTTTATGTTCTACTACTAGAAACTGTGATCTATACCCGAGTGAGAGAAGGAGCTCTGATCTGAGATTATTTCTTCAGGCTCATTGTGACACGTTTTTTTAAAATTAACCTTTAAAAGCTGGTTGAATCTATTTTCCAAACTCTATCAGAAGTTTTTGGTCAGGTGATAAAACCTGTTGCTTTGATTGCAATATTCGGTGTCCCAGGAGAGGATAGTCTTCTTAAGGGAGCTAATTATAAGATCGTGACCTTTGTATTGCTGTTACCGTGCAGGCTAGTTCTCCTAAACTGGAAAAACCCCACAACCTCCTTGAGAGATGTCATACAGCACTTAAAACTAGAGAAACTCAGGTTTATACTTCGTGGCTCTGCCGACAAATTTGAGAAAAAGTGGCGTCCCTTCTTGGACTACGCTGAATCTAAGCTTTAAATCTGCTCATATGTAATTTGCAGACCTATAGTCATTGTCATTAATGAAATTTCATGTTGAATTTGTAAGCAACTTGTCATAAGCAAATTTTATTCAATTTATTTCTTATTGTGTGTGTGTGTGTGTGTGTGTGTGTGTTTTTGTTTGTATTTAATCCTTTGCCAAATATTTAATCCTTTTTTTTTGTCACTTTGTGCTCTTTTGTTTGTAAAAAAAGCTAAATGTTGTTCGCATTGAACTTATCTGTAAAACTGAAAACCAATAAACGCATTTTTTTTTTTTTTTTAAATGCTGCTGAAAGAGATATCAATTATTTATACACGGACACTACGTGATATTCTATAGATTATATTTTATTTACTGAGTATCATCTAAACAAAACACTTGTTGCAAAAATTCTTCCACGATCCTTTTCTCACATGCAAATTGTTTTACTGTATATGGTGATATGTGTTGCTAGATATTTTATGATTACACAACAACACATACTTTTATAATGTATAGTTGTACGTGCGGTATATGTAGTTCTGGTATGTAGCAAATATTGTGTAAGCTATGATAGCAGTTTAGTTGCTAATGTTAACTTTGCTGTATTCACCTTAGAAATCAATACTCCTGATCGACTACAGAGCCAAAGAGATGAAGACAATAAAAGTCAAATAAAGGGATGATTATTGTGTTTGTTTATGTTCTATCAGCCCAGAAAATATTCTAAATTTATCAATGAAAGGCATAATGGAAACAGAACTTGCCGTCACCCAAGAGATGGCCTGCAAAAACAATTTTCATGAAGCGTTTTTCACAAAAAGATCCCTCTGACGTGGTGTCTATGGAGTGGAAAGAGAGGCTTAATCAACTTAGACAGTAAGTGAAAATAACTTTGCGGGTATGTTCTATATTTGAGCCGCCTGCGACATTTATTTTCCGCTGCTGGACCCCCAGTTTGTTTAATTCCTCCTCCTTGCCAGCCGTCCTGCAATAACTCATCTCCGTCCATTTATTCCAGCTCTGACATTATGGGACACTGCACATACCCGGCAGAGGGACACCTCCAGTGGCCTGACCTCGGGAGCTGCACAATATAAAAGCTCTGACATGTTGAATATCTCCAAGCATCTGACTTTCCAGATTGAGCCTAGAAAAATCCCCTGCACTGGACTCTCTATACTCTCTAATATTTAGATTTTCAACAGACACACTGAAATTAATGAAACTGTTTTCGAGAGTTACAGTAAACTTTGGGAAAGAAACGTCTCCGTAAATCTCAAATCCAAGACCATTAAACGTGCGGTGGACCCTCCCGACTACATGTCTATAAGGTGAATGAACTTGTAAACACTTTTTGAGCTAGAGTAGGCTTCTTCAGGAATGTTTAATATGTGTTTCTTGCCAATAAAAGTAAGACAGGGTTTTTACAGCGCCCGCTCAAGTTTCTCCCCTGTTTTTAATTTGACTTCACTGAAGTGGATGTGATCTAACATCACTGCAACAAGTTGAAGACACCTTGTAACAGCCCAGAATTGCTAGGCGCCTACATCCAAGTGTGTATGTCGAGGAGTGACGGGTAAATATTTACAAAGACATAAGAGGCATGTACATAAAGACTGGTTTTACACTACTTTACAAGTTTCCACGACAGGTTCTTATTGTGAAAAAACCTACGCACGTATTTAACACCACAAGGAAATACCCCTCAAAGCAAAAAAAGAACAAACATCTGCATGTTTATCCATCCACATATGTGTAAGGCCCGGTTTATTCTCCCTCTCTAAGGTCAAGTATGGTTTAATTGTTCATGCGACTCTTGCTTTGACATCGTTAACTAAGTAAATGTTTAATTTACATTGGAATCATGGGCCAGGTCCGCTGCAATAACGGCTCATAAAACTAAAGCTATCAACAGGTACCAGAGCAGAGACAGCTGTACTCTTTACAAACAAGAGTTATGGCCACTATAACGGATGAAAAATTAAGCCTAAATGAAACATGCTTGAGCCAAGCAGGGAATATCCTGTTACGAGCTATAGGTGTGCTTCTTTGAACAAAGCTTCTGTCGCTGACGGATTGAAGTACTTGCTTGACAAAGAAGTGGAACAACAAACTGCTGTCAATGAGCTGTGTGTTTACTGAGATGATGCCGCTCAGTGGGAAAACAAAAGCTCTGGAAAAACACATTCACCTGTAGGAAATTAAGCACTAAAACGGGGCTTTTGAAATCCAACTCTTTCTATTGACTTTTGCTTTTCAACAAAATCTACTGGGGGTACCTTGCAAAGTCAGATAAAGGAAGCAAAAATCAAGCAACGTATCAACAGCAACCATCCTGCATTTGCTGTGTAATATTGTATCATCTGGTCTATTTATAGAGAACGAAACAGCACTTTTCATTCACATCGCATAATAAGGATTTAATTTAGTAACTTCTTCCCTGAAACAATGGCTGATTTTGTTCGGGTAGAGGACTATACATGAACATCTTGTGGTCAGAATCCATTTCATAACATAAGCTTAAGGGCAACCATGTTTTTGTAGTGTGAAAGGCTGCCGCCTGCAGAAAAATAAACCGAAAATACATCAGCATCTGCAGCTGAGTAGAGTAATCCTCCGCCATGTGACAAGAACCCTCGCCAACCTCAACAACATGCACAGATTGACTGAAACATTAACCAGCAATTATAGGTAAAGAATACTGAACAAAAAAACTTTTTAAATATTGGCTTCAGTGCAAGTCTGTCAATCTGCTTGCCTATTGGGATATGAATTTAAGTTAAGTATATCTGTTGTGGTCATCTTTGCCATCTTGGCCTCAGAGTTAAGGACTCTACCTGGGCGTGTGGGCCAGAGTGAAGCGGCGCCTCTGGAGGTTGATGCTGCGGTTCATCAGCAGCCTCCTGAACAGCAGCGGGGAGTTTCGAGGTGACCCACGTGGAGAATCCCTGGGCGAGATCTTTGGGGATCCTCCCGGGGAGCCCCCTCTGGACCTAGGCATAATCTGAATGATGGGCAGTCTGGTCGCCCTTCGGTCCTGTGGCCTCTCCTCTCCAACTTCGGCCTGCTCATCTTCGGAGCTCTCGGAGCAAAGCTCGCTCATGGTGAACAGAAGATGGTCAGTGGTCAGGTAGTTAGTCCCTTGACTTTGATCAGAGGATCAGTCTCTGATGTCCTTCTCTCTGGTCTTTCAAATAAACTTTACAGGACTTTTTCATGACATGACATATGGAAAGGTCCGTTGGTTTCTGTGGCTGTCTCTCTTGATTTTCCAAGTCCAGGAACAGCTAGTGCCTCTGGTCCAATCCTTGCTTCCTCATATTTGAACATAACCTGGGCCCGCTCAAGATTCCTCCAAAACTCTCTTATTAAATCTCCCAAATATGCTTCTTTCAAAATCCAAAAAGAGCACCAAAAAGCCAACACAACGACCTAGACGTTTTTTTTTATCTTTAGTTGAAACCTATCAACCCCTGTCTTGTCTCTTCCTAGGAACCACGCTGACTGTCGTGCCGGGCAATAAACTCAAACATTAGTGTTGATGTACTCTCGCTGCCTCTCTCTCTCTCCCAGGCTTTGTTTACATTACCGCTAGGTCCTCCCTCTCTCCAACTAAATATGGACGTCTGATTTACAGGGAGGAGAAGCATGACAGATCACCTCCGTCTGCTTCTCTCTCCCTCTTTCCAAACTCTCTGCCTTCCCCCCTCCCCTCACTCTTAATCTTACAGAGCATATTGTTCATCAACTTTAAACTATGCTCCATAATTACTTCCTCCGGTGTGTAAACAGTAAGCCGTCGCCTGGCTCGGCCCGGCAGCTCGCCTTTTCTTATGCTCACTCCGACTGACTTCGCACACTCAGGCTTTTTCCTCTGGTCCCCGAGGTGCTATTTGTTGTGAAGTTGCCTAAGTCCTCAGAGACAGCCTCTTTGCCTTTCACATGCTCTGAGCGCACCAGGAAAGAGTCACATGAAGGGCCTCTGACTATAAAAAGCTGAGGTAGATAAAAGCTATAGAGAGCATGGGTGCTGTCACGATGGCGCTCTCTATCTGTTACCAGAGGCAACATCATCTTCACCCCCACTCAATCTCTTTGTTTATCGCTGGTGGGTGAGGAAAGGTCCTCCTGTGATTCAGGACTCACAGCTAAACACCGGTGCAGTCTGGAGTAACTGAAATAACCTCGGGAGCTGGAACATCTGACACAGGGCTGAGCCTATGACCAACAGCTGGTGGGGAGAGCGGGGAAGAAAGATCCTTTGGTTTAAAGGCTTTTTGTGGGTATACACTCATAGTTACTGTACTGTATGTATACTGGAGCAACAGTACTGTACTTGTAAGCGGGGAAATTTGTTCTCGTTAAAATGTAGCGCTGCAGATGTAAACTTGTCATTTTTGGGTCAAATGCATGTCAAGATTTTTATATCATCCGTCATCCCCAAAGCATGTCTCAAAGGACTATGAGTGTATAACACCGGATATGACTTCTGGTCAGTCCTTCCCAGTCGATAACGTCCATTTCAGTCTGCAGACACCAGGTCCAGCACTTCAGCATCACCACCATGTCTTTTATGGATGATATTTTCTCCGGAGTGCCGTTAACGGTCACTGACCTACTGTACAGCTTGTTCTGGGAGTCCCCACTGACATTTACAAATTACACAAATAATGTACAAATGATGTGCATATCTTTGGCAAAAGGTATCAAACCTCTTTTATAGCTGCACTTATCAGAATTTCTTCATTAAAAATAGGTCAAACGATTATGTGTGTAATGTGAAAATCATTAGTATTATTAATATCACCAAACTCCCTCCCTTGTTTTGGTTTTATGGCCCACAACTTTAATGTTTTGGTTTAGTCTCAGTTCTCTCATCAACCCCTTTTTCAGGCACCTGTTTTCAGCAAAAAAGCTCTGACAAACCAACTGTAAACTCTCTGTCCAGCATGAACCAGCATACAGATAAAATGATCAACTAGTTGGTGAACACAGTGGAGCATTTAGCAGCTAAGTGGCAGATACTTTTCTCAGGAGTTGGTGGAGACCAAACCAGAGCTAAAAGTAGAGTGAATATTTAACAATCGTCGGTTGACCTCCAAATGAATGCTAATGTTGCTCCATGTCTGCTTAAAGCAGCAGTGGGTAGAAATGAAGCAAATATGATTTAAAAAAGTTATTTTCACTATATCCTGACAATAGTGCATGAGACAGGTAATCTGAATAAAATCATGCAGCTCTGTGTCCTCCGGTGCTCCTAATGGCATCTGCAAGATTTCCCAGACTGGACGAAAACAACCAATCAGTCTCTGAGCAGCTGTCAATCACTCACAAACTCCGATCAAACTAGGCGGCACTGATCAAATACAAATCAATATTCTGTTACTGTGATGACTATTTCTCACCTCAAATGTTTTCAGAAACATCTTGTAGTGTACTGTTTAGCTGTATAATGAGAAAGCTTGTGACCCGGCAGCCATGTTGAGATCAGTTGAGGAAATACCAAGTACAGCCCACCAGCAGGAGCACAGCCAATAGAAACGCTTAATAGGAACGCTCTCTCTCTGAAATGACCTGTGATTGGCCAAAGTCTCCCGTCACGGACTAGATATTTTAAAGCCTGAAAACAGAGCCATGAGGAGGTGCAGAAGTCTGGTTTTCTCTCAGAACACTTGAATTACAATATGCTGAAAGGTTATTATGGATTTTTTGCCCAATGATGCTAAAAATATTCTGCCTACTGAAGCTTTAATGTGTAAATAAGCATATCAAGGTGATAATATGTCAATGCTGTTTTTACAGCTTGTTCTGCTGCCCACAAGTGGACAAAAATCTGTTAATACTGATTTGATCTTCTGTTCTTTTTGAAGAACTTTCATTAGCAGAAGATTGCCATGTCTATTTTTCATCAGTTTTTGTATCACTGCAATATATGCTGTGGAATGACACAGTTTATTTGTGCCAGGCCCAGAGGGCATTGTTCTAATGCCTAGGCAGTAAAGAGGCTCTCTTCCCCAAATTCAACACATCTGTGGATAATCCTGGACCCAAACCAATCCTGGCCCTGAAGCTCAACATCATACCAGTCATGCGGATGACAGAGACAGAGGTGAGGGCTCGCCAGTTCCAAGTTTGATTTACGAAGGCTAGAACAGAGTGTTCATCTCTGTAGCGGCACTCCGACAGGCCCTGGAGCGGGCGGCGTTGATCAAGTTTATCAAGAGGTAGTTCTGGTGTAACGGCAATGTGAGACGGCATCGGTTTGTAAACAAGTCAATGAGACAGTATCCTAATAGTCTGGTCCTTCCAGTGCGTCACTGTGGAAACAACTACGTGATAAAGGCGACTTTTCTGTGCAACCGAACCAACTAAAAGAAATCAAAGAAATAGGGGCAACGAAGGCCGCCTGTTGCGTCGCCTCACGTCACCTTTGTCTCGGCCAAAAAGTTGCACTCGAACACACCGCAAAGACGACAATGCTGCTCCATAAACACTTTCTCTGGCGCTGAATCAAAATTGCACTACCAACTTGTAAACAGGCGAGCACATGGCCCTCTCCACAGCAAGGGAACACAATAAAAGGCTTTTTGGTCCGTCAACATCGTAGGAGTCATGTCTATTGCTTTATACCTGCTGATTTATAAACACTAATGGAATACATATAGCCTGATTGTCCCAATATATGAACCTGTTTTCCAGTGCCTCATCTGTAGAGTTGTGACCATGGCACATTAAATGTGTCGAATCTGCATGCCAGCGTGTTTGCCTTGACACACTGACAAATGACGTCAAGTTACAGAAACACAGTTTACTGCGCCTAAATAAAAGAGTCCATCCATCCATTATCTGTAACTGCTTATCCATTACAGGGTCGCCGGGGGGCTGGAGCCGATCCCAGCTGACATAGAGCAAAAGGCGGGGTACACCCTGGACAGATCGGCACACTATCACAGGGCTAATACATAGAGACAGACAACCATTCACACTCACATATTCACACCTACGGGCAATTTAGAGTCAACAATTAACTTAACCTGCATGTCTTTGGACTGTGGGAGGAAGCCGGAGAACCCGGAGAAAACCCACGCTAACACGGGGAGAACATGCAAACTCCACTCAGAAGGGCCCCAAGCCGGCCAGCGGGTTCGAACCAGTGGGCTACCTCCAGGTCTGAAAAGTGAAGCCAATGCTGAAGTGCCTTAAACTTGCATTCTTTCTAACAGCCAGCAGGGGGCGACTCCTCTGGTTGCAAAAAGAAGTCCGATTGCATAGAAGTCTATGAGAAAATGAGCCTACTTCTCACTTGATTTATCACCTCAGTAAACATTGTAAACATGAATTTATGGTCTCAATCACTAGTTTCAAGTCTTCTTCAATACAGCATGATGTTCATTTAGTAAATTATGGTCCCATTTAGAGTCAAATAGACCATAAAGCAGGGTATGCTTTATGGTGTGGCTACCTTGTGATTGACAGGTCGCTACCATGACGGTGTCCTGTCTGGGAGCTGTCCGTGTTTTCGTCTCACAACTTTAACCCTTTCACAGCGTGTTTTCAGTTCATGAAAGTTAATTCTAACCTTTTTGGTAGCCTAAAAATGTCTTATTCGGAGTTCGGTTGTACTTAGCTCCACCCTCTCGTGTTACTTCTGGTTGCAAAAAAACAAGATCGCTACGGCCAAAATGCCGATCTCAAGGCTTCAAAACGGTAGTCCACAAACCAATGGGTGACCTCACGGTGACTACGTCTCCTTCTCATATACAGTCTATGTTTTCTGGCCTCTCACTGTGAAGCGAAAGTGCTAACCACTGCACCACAGTGCCACCCCCTAAATAAGTGTGTGAAGGCAAAATCTTAGTTTTTAACATGTGACTTTTGTAAACAAATGACATACATTACACTACACTATATATTTCTATCAATTTGAATGCCTTCCTGATACATTTTTTTTAAATCTAATTTTGAAATGATAATTTAGGAATATAAATACAAGTGCAATGTCTATATTCTATCTGAGGCTATTACCTGAGTTAAATAATTCTAAAAGATAAACTAATAACTACTATACTATAATGGTATTTTAGAAACAAAATCCTAAAATTTAAAAAAAGAATTCAACTTCAGAAAATATACTGTATGTTCTCCAAGCATTCAAAGTCTCACGCTATGACCAATTTTAGACATATTTAACCCGGCATGCATGAGTTGCTTCCATTCATACTGATTAATATCACAATGATGAAGGTTTGGCAGCTAGAAAACGTCATTGATACAACTGTGTCTTTGTCCAATGCAAAGCCATATCTGATGATCACGTCGACATGCACTTCAACTACAGTACCTACGTAAACAGACAGGTCGGTCTGCATTCCTTCGACATGTGAAAACAACCACAAACAAACACAGTAGATAAGCAAAAATGCTACAGATGTATTTGCAACGGCAGCTTGAATGCTGCACAAGAGCCTTGTTTGTCTGATCTTTTCTAGTAATAATTATTTAGCAGTGTGACAGAGGGGAGAGCGACGCCTTAAGCAGGACACTTTGTTAGATCATATGCTCAAGAAGCAAATCCACGTTTTCTACCTACATTATGTAAAAAAATCATCAAGCTCTGCTGAATACTCAAAACTTTACAGGAAACGGAGTAGGAAGATGGTGCTCTAAAGTTATCCTAAATGTGTGTTGACTTACAGGACCACAACATGCTGCAGTCCCATGCGTTGGTTATTCATTAACCATTTTAATCATTAATCTTGAAAATGAGCCCAACTGTTTGGGAACTAGGAAAAAAAAGCTCACTCTTTTTCAGAGCCCACAAATACTTAAAGGTATATTTTGCAGGACTTTCCTAAAAAACAATTTATAGACAAAAATAATCCCTCTCAATCATCACTTATGACCCACTAGAAGTGTGTGACGATGTCTGTATCTGCAGAGACGGTGTTGGGAGCCTTTGGGCACTGGGTGTGTAGCCCTAACGCATGCGCAAGCACACACACAAGAGGAAACTACAAAAATGGCGGACAAAGTGCCGAAAAATGAAAATATAGCGAGGCGAAACACCAAGCGGACAAAGCTCGTTCCAAAACGAGAGTGAATCAGGGGTTGGCTTTCACTTTCTCCGCGGTCAGGGGGTGTGTGCGCTTCTGGTGTCGTTGAGCCGGGGGGAAGAGGGGGCAACTTTGAATGTTGTGTTTACAAGAAGTTAGAGGTTTAAAGTTTGAAATCAAATATATAAAACCTTTTGTATACCAACACATTTCTTTAAAAGGTGCTAAATGCGAGATTGGGAGCATTTCTATTGCCCCCGCATGGCTGTCAACATGGCGGTAGCTGGGTGGTTCGTAGCTAACGGTGCTAACAGTGAAAACAAAGGCAACACTGCTGACAGAGCTAACAGTGTTTACCTGGGAGGGTGGGTACTATGCTTCCGGGACGGCGTTATTATATAAGAGCATTGCGGTGTGTGTGAGCTAGCCAGTGGGGCACGCTCACATGCACGAACATGCACTAAAAGCATGTGCGGCCGGCCTGGCTATGTAAACAAAGCACAGAGAAGCTCAGATTACAACACACACAGAGGGAGAGCGACTTCATTCTCTGCTCAGGTAGACATTACTCCCTTATATCTTTACATAGCAAATCATTATTTGCTGCTATATTAATGCTCTGAATATCATATAGAGCACCTTTAAAGTGGGAGCAGATCCTTCGGTAGGTTAAATTATGTAGATCACTCCAAAGTGTTGGTGAGAATCATGAAAAATAAAAAGGTGTTTCACCAAAAAGGAGTTGTCCTGCAGAAAGACACAACAACATATAGCATCATTGACTCACAAGGCTTGGGAGATGTGGCTGGTCAGAGTCCCCAGGCTCCTGGAGGGCTTCATCCTGCCAGCTGAGAGACCGGGCTGGGGTCCATCCTGCTTGGAGCAGGGTCTGCAGGACAGCCTGGGCAGCTGCAGGGTCCCTGAGAAGAGCCTCTTCACAGCAGCACATCGCACGGCGGTGTCCTGAGGAAGCTCGACGCTGGAAACCTGCTCCGAAGAGTCCCACTGTCTCTGGACGGCAGAAGAAATAAAAGAATGTTAATGTGGTCAGTTTTGGTTATAATATTAGATCAGATGCTTCTAATTGTCCAACTGGAGAATAACAACTGTGATGGCATGAAGATACGTGAAATCTTGATGCTCTATAAAGAGTAAATTACAGGCCACTTCTTTCATCTTCAAGTTCAGCCATTCACATTTACACATCAGTGGTTTGGCTTGTACCCATCACAGTTTGATTGATTGAAAGTTCCTCGATCCTACTTTCGCTTCATATGCTTTGTATTGGCCTTATCATGAGTCAGCACAATGCAATTTTCCATTGCTATGTGAATGACACACAGATACTCTTGAACCTCAGTTACTCCAGTGGTGTTAATGATATTCATTTCTATGTGACGATGAAGTGATGTAAGAGTGATGTTTTTGCTTCAGCTGCTTCATCACTAAACAAGACTGCAGATAAAGAAAGCTACTAGTATGCGTTTGTCTTGGACTTTATTGGTAGCAGAAAGAGAATACTAGTTTTAATTTAATGATTCAGAAGTAAGTGAATTAGAAAAGGTCATGCTTGGATTTTGCTGAACTTCTTGAAGAGACTGTATGAAAAGCAAAAAAACATCCTCTTAGATCTAAAGGTAAAACGCAGACAGGGCTGTTTTTGTGCTTTTGCCCAAAAATCCCACTTGTTCGGCATTATTTTTAGAAGTTTTATCTGATTTTAGGTCCTGAGACCCACACACTATCACCTTGGACACAATAGACAGTTCTCATAGTGAGGCAGTGTTTGGGATTTAGCTCTTAGGGCATCTCTATTTCAGCGTCTGTGTTAAGGAGAAACAGATAGGAGCGCTTGTTTTCCGCTGCATCCCGTGACCTTATCTCTCCATCTGCTTGGGAGTTCCACCTTTCCATAAACAATTGTCAACACACACTCAGATTTTATTGTTGACAATTTCTGACCACGGTGAACGAGATAGAGAGCACATTAATAATTTCCTGCAAACTCCACTCGTGATAAAACATTGACTTTCTTTTGTCATTAATCTCTTCTCAGTGATAAAACTTTATTACTGATAAATTTGAAAGGGCTCCCAAACCCCATTAGTTTAATTTAATAATCATAACAGACAAATCTTTGCTATTAAACTGAACTTTAAATTAGATAAGGCTTATTTTAACATACAAGGCTCCCATTAATCTTCTCCACAACCGTTCAGCAATAGTAAAACACACAGAAAAATACATGAACGTTATTACATAATCCAAATGAAAAAGAGATCAATCACATGAGTAACCTGCCATCTTGTTGTTGGTATTATAGCTAAAGTGAGACCGGTTTCGTTTGAATTCTGAAAAGATTACAGAAATAAACATAATAAAGTCCAATAAGCGACAGACAGAATCAACTATTCTGATTTAAAATTTTCCTTTTTGGTATTTCTTAAAGGTTCATTAATTAACCTTACCTCGGTGAAGTTGAAAAATTTGGATGAGTTATTTCTCCTCATACTTTCAGCTACTGCATCATGGGAACAAGACAACTGGGTAGGAAATACCAAAGAGGAGGATACAGATACCACATTTAAGATCAGATATGAAGTAGTCTGTGGCACCAACACTTCCTGATTCTGTCACTCAGCGAAGAATTTCCACGCCTCTTCACCAATACTCAGTGGTCATTAGTTTAGTGATTAACTTTCCTGGCAAACTTTTGAGTTTATATTAAACTTCTACTGTGACCTTTTTTTAGACTGTAACCTAATAAAACCCATAAGCAGTGAATGCTTTAGAAAATGGGGGGAAATGTCTGCGGATGTTAGCTGGTAGTGAGATTGAGGTGGTGGAGCCGCCTGCATGACAGGCCATTATTCATTTGTGTCTATCTGTCTGTAGAATCAGTGGACCTCGTGCCTCCTAGCTGCTGCCTCCTGTAAGTTTTTCTACAACATAAACACAACTTTGGATGGCTTTACTATAAGTGCATTTGAGTCCATGTTTAACATTTGGTATGATCCTCTGGGGACGCTGTGAACTTTAGTGACCCTGCCCCTTAAAAACCAAATACAAAACATAGAGTACGTCAGTTGTGCCTAATGAAATCACATTTGTTTTTAGTGCCTTTAGTTATGATCCGTGGTTTGCTTATTAACATGTACATTGAGTATAATGTATAATTTTGTATACTTAGCATCTGTTTTTTGATATAACATGTTATTGAACATTAAATCAACTGTGTAAAAGCTCTCTCAGGATGATCTGACAGGCCATACTAGGTTCAGAGTTAAAGCAGCAGCAGGTAGAATTGGAGCAAATATGATTAATAAAAAATATTTTTTATAAAACGGTCACTATATCCTGACAGTAGTGTATGAGACAGGTAATCTGAAAAAAATCATGTGCCTCTGTGTCCTCCGGTGTCCTCTGGTGTTCCTAATGGCATCTGCAAGATTTCACAGACCGGAGGAGAACAACCAATCAGAGCCAAGCTGGAGCCTGCCGTCAATCACTCACAAACTCCGATCAAACTAGGCAGCGCTGATCAAATATGAATCAATATTATGTTACTGTAATGCCTATTTCTCACCTCAAATGTTTTCAGAAACATCTTGTAGTGTACTGTTTAGCTGGAAAATGAGAGTTTGTGACCCGGCAGCCATGTTGAGATCAGTTGAGGAAATACCAAGCACCGCCCACCAGCTGGAGCAAACTGTCTCATTTTACAGCTAAACAGTACACTACAAGATGTTTCTGAAAACATTTTATGCGAGAAATAGGCATTACAGTAACAGAATACTGATTCATATTTGATCAGCGCTGCCTAGTTTGAACGTTTGATCGGAGTTTCAAGTGATTGACAGCTGCCTCCGTTGAATGAACAGCCAATAGGAACGCTCTCACTCTGAAATGACCTGTGATTGGCAAAAGTCTCCCGTCACGGGCTAGATTTTTTAAAAGCCTGAAACCAGAGCCATGAGGAGGTGCAGAAGTCTAGTGTTCTCTCAGAACACTTGCATTACAATATGCCGGAAGGTTATTATGGAATATTTGCCCAATGATGCCAAAAATATTCTGCCTACCGCAGGTTTAAGAAATCTGCTAAATAAACATAACCATTTTAAGACAGTAGTATGACATGATTAATGTACATGTCGTTTCTTTCATCACCTCTGGTAACAGGGGACAGATGATGAGGTTATGAGATATGGCGCCATCTAAAGGACAGTGAGAACACTGTCTTTGGACCAGACTTTGCAAAGGACACTACAAATGCCAGAACGCTATCATTGAGTCAAAATGCTAAACAAAAAAAGTGTTCATGGTTTCAGTGGATAACATTTCAATGATGACACATTTGTTTTTAGAAAGTAAATTGTATTCATATTCGTTGAATTATAAAGTGAGTCGATTTTTTTTTTTCCCTTTAAAAGATGCAGCAAAATCACAGATAAAAAAATATTTGAAGACACTCCACAGTGATCCTTATTTAGTGGCCACACCTGGAACGGAGCGAGTATGTGCAGTGCTGCTCCTTCACTCTTTGTTGCAGTAGCTTCTGTAGTGTCTCTGGCTGCCCCCTCCACAGGCCGCAGGCTTGGTGCCCTGAAAAAACAACATGAAGAGCTTAATAGAGGTCTAAGGTCAAGTCTAAGCAAATGACAAATTATGAATTGTTTTATAGCGTACAGTAAAATTATACTAAAAAGGCAGAAGTGCATAACACAGAGTCAATGAATGACTCGGGTTTGATTGACATTAACTGTACCTTGTACAAGCTGCAGACCAGAGGCAAGAGAGCATTGAGGGCTTTGTCCTGCAGATCTTCTGTGTGCTCCTGTAAATTAAATACAAAATTAAGGCTACAGAAAGGATGCAGGTACACAGTTGACTTTTTCCACAGCAGATCTACAGGTGTGGACAGAAATGACAGAATATCATGTGAAAAAAAGGATTGAAATAAGCAAGCAATCTGTCACCCTACTTGGATAGAGCCAAAGTATAATTTCATGACAGTGTTATGTAGCAGATACAGTCTTGATATGGACAACTATTTAATCAGTCATTGGATATGAAGATTTTTCTGGATGGTGATGTAAAGGTCAAGAAATCTGAGGCCACTTATTATCAGGGCCAAGACTGCTGCTTGTGATTTTCCCACAGTCCAACTTGATAATTCCCTTCATACAGGCTTGTAAGAAAATGTAGGAATATTTTAATGAATACCAGAGAGAAATAAAACAGTTGGTAGACTAAATAACGAAAATCCCAATTGAAACTAAATTTTTGGAAGGTTTTCCTGTTACTTGGCCCCGTACACTGTACGTACAGGGGTAAAAACTCTGCTTTCACATGGGAAAATATTGATATATTTATGTACATTAAAACTGCTTTTAATTTTCTGTTCAAGCCTTATTTGACAAACCAAGCTAAAAAATAAAGCTTCAGGCGGTTTGGCAGAGGGACAGTAGCATCTGTTGTGCTGTGCTTTGGAGTCAAGATGTAGCTTCACACAGATCAGTCACAGCTCTCTTTCACTTACAGATAGACGCTTTGGTGCAGATCAAGTGTCAAAATAATCACAAGATCATATCATCACTGTAAACGTTGTTTGAAAGGTGAGCATCAATAGCAGTGGCCGGATGGGGGGCATTGCAGAGAGAGAGTGGCTTCAAAGCAAGATTCCCAAGTCAGGAATGATGTGTTGTACTCAAGTTTGAAGCTTTGTAGTTTCTAGCAGATTGCCACAGAGGCCGTAGGTTTTCCCGCTAAATGCACTGGAGCCTTACCCCATTAATGGTCACCCAGGGCACATATTGGTGGGGGGGTTTCAGGGCTTCGGTCATCAAGGCATTCTGATGCATCAGCTTGTTTCCCTCGTCCCCTTTCGCACAACTCATGACGCGGTCCCAGCTCAACTCAGTGGTGTAGAGTTCCAGGCACTACAAACACCAATGGAGGGAAATAAACATGCATCAATTTCAATACTGAACTAATAAATAATATGTACACACACACACACACACATATAGACTTCCTTACGCTCTGGGCTGCCTTGACGACATCATTGGAGGATTCCATACAGAAGATGGTCTCGTAAGAAGCGTCTGTCAGGTTCATTAGACAAGTCTGAGAGGAACAAGGCAATCAATTAATCATAGAGTGTCAGCAGTGTGACACTACTACAAGACAATGCTGACTCCATTTATAACTTAGAATAACAAAATTAAGGCGTTTTGATTGAACATTTCTTAGGGCAATTATTGCACTTTCACAACATTTACAAGAATCCATTCTCTGGAAGATGAATAGTATTAATTTTATTAGTTTTTGTAGTTTTCTGTCTGTGCATTTGGGGTGCAACTTTACCTCAATCATGTTGCCCAGACATTCCGGTTCTCCATGCTGGCACTCGTAAATAAACTTCTCTCCATCAGGTTTCTCCTGGGGTGCGATAAATGCAACGGTTTCAAAAGTTAAAAAAGAAAATAAATATTCTCAACCAAGATACGTCACATGATTATCCCTTTCTTGCCAGTAAAGTTTTTAAGGAAATCCACTCTTGGATAATCATGTGTATTTGATTGTTCTGTGACCACATAATGTTTTTTTGTAGGCTTTTTTCTTGTGTCAACTTTCCTTTTCCTGCCTCTTTTCTTTAGTGAAAAAATCATCACATATCTTTTCAGGACATAACCCATTCCATAGTTTATAGAGGAACTACAATCCAAGTGTACACACAAGGTGCTTTGTTCACTGCTTACCTGTGCATTGCCGTAGGGCACCAGAGTAACAGACATGATGTCATCCAACAAGAGCCAGGTTGGGAAGAGCATCTCAACGAGAAACTGTCTGCAGCCGGGACACAGACTCTCATAGTAGAGCCCCACCTCCACTGGATCGGCTGTCTGACGGGACCTGGTGAAGTTAGACTCAAGGCACTGCTTCAAA
Source organism: Sebastes fasciatus (assembly GCF_043250625.1). NCBI lineage: Eukaryota > Metazoa > Chordata > Actinopteri > Perciformes > Sebastidae > Sebastes > Sebastes fasciatus. The sequence goes on along the minus strand of NC_133805.1, from coordinate 13,786,788 downwards.
ACCTGCACAAGGGGGCAGAAGTGGGTGAGGTTCACTTTTGTGTGATCACTCTCTGTGTTTCTCTTTGTGTGCGTGTGTCTGCAGGGTCAGGCCATTTTTCATATTTTCTGAAATTCAATCGAGAGTTTGGTGGCATCACCCTTTTATATCAGTTTAATTTACTGTGAGCATGACCAGAACTTGTTTCTGATTGATAGACACTGCGACTGTATCCTGTATGAAACCGACACAGTGTGGGAGGATGTGCGTTTTACATAACCCTGTGTTTTCTGGTGCGTGTCTCTGTGAGTGAGGGCTGCCAGATACAGATGGAGAGAGAGAGGTGGGCTATTGTGTGAATGTAACTTTCAAAGCTTCAGTAGGCAGAATGTTTTTGGCATCAATTTAGCAAAAAAAATGACTTCTGCACTTCCTCATTGCTCTGTTATCAGGCTTTTAAAAAATCGAGCCGGTGACATGAGACGTGGGTCAATCACAGGTCATTTCAGAGAGGGTGTTCCTATTGAGCGTTCCTATTGGCTGTTCCAGCTGGTGGACGGTGCTTGGTATTTCTTCAACTTCTTCTCTCAACATGGCTGCAAGGTCACAAACTCTCATTTTACAGTCGTACAAAATCATGTGCCTCTGCGTCCTCCGGTGCTCCTAATGGCATCTGCAAGATGTCACAGACCAGAGGAAAACAACCAATCAGAGCCGAGCTGGAGCCTGCCGTCTCTGAGCAGCTGTCGATCACTCAAGAACTCCGATCAAACGGTCAAACTAGGCAGCGCTGATCGAATATGAATGCCTAATTTGACCGTTTGATCGGAGTTCTTGAGTGATTGACAGCTGCTCTGAGACAGCATGCTCCAGCTCGGCTCTGATTGGTTGTTTTCCTCCGGTCTGTGAAATCTTGCAGATGCCATTAGGAGCACCATTTTTTTTCAGATTACCTGTCTCATACACTACTGTTAGGATAGAGTGAATAACTTTTGCACCATTTTTATCCACTGCAGCTTTAACTGGCAAAGGGAGTGACATTTTTTTTAGTTTTTTTTACTTCCTCCTTCTTCCCCATTGTTCCAACGCCCACTGGGGAACTTTATGTCAGTGCCAGCCGAAATAATACTTCCCACTTCTTCCTCAAAGAGTCCAGATGACAAAAATACAACTTACACACCCTCCACACAACATAATGTGTTTATATGTTCCCTGTGAAACTTAACTAACTAGCTAAAGCTAGTGATAGTTAACTAATAGACAAAGCAAAACTACGGGACGAGGCAAAGAGGGAAGGATGCTGACGCTAACGTTAACGTTAGTTAACAACGTCTCATCCACCGACTATGTTGTTATTTTGTATCTGGACACTTCGAAGTGTATTATTTTGTACCATAACTAACTAAGTTACTTACAACGGACTCCAGGAGAAGCTGTGGACAAAACGGGTCATTCGTGTTGTGAAGTTTGTAGTCTCTCTCATCAGAAAGTTAGCAAGCTTAACGCTAACTAACGGTTGCTATACTTACGGTTGCTATACTTACGGTTGCTATACTAACGGTTGCTATACTAACGGTTGCTATAGTTTCCAGCCGTTAAATCTAGCGCAGTGATTTAGAACTGTGATTTCACGGTTGACCGGCGGAACTATATTTCCCCTGAAAATAGAACAATTTGTTGATGATATCTGAGGTTAGACATTCAGACATTCAGAAAAGAGCATTTTACGCGCTCATAAAATAAGTCAACACCATAAAAAGCTTTCCTTAATACATAATTTATCTGATCTTACCCCGCACTGGATGGCTGAGTCCAGAGATGAGCACCACTGTGACGGAGGATGGGAGCATGAAGACAGAGCACAGTCTCCGTACTGAACATTTAACCAGACAGTCACAACCAGCAGCAGCAGTGGAGCCTTCATCTTCTTCAGTTGGCTTTAGTTAGTTTGACACTATAAAACAAAAGTTAGGAACAACACAACACTGACCTACAAACTAACTGTGCTGAGCTCTTTACTGAGCAACTTTAAATACGGCACAGATGCTTCCTCGTGGAGGCTTCCTGTTTTTTGATTGGCTCCGGGTCATATGATGAAGACTGCATCACTTGTTACTAGGTGAGACAGACAGACCTTGCGGCTTGCTGTTTTGGGGGATTTTTAATGAGTAAAAATGTTATTTGAAGTTTTACATCCTGAAGTACATTTAGCTGGAAATGATTTGTATCAGCTTTCCACCTTATTTTGTGTCTCTCAGAGAGAACTAATGTGGCAGACAAACAATACACATTTAAATCACTAATCAAAACTCAACTTTTTAGAACTGCTTTTAATGTGTAATTAATATTGTGTTTTATATCTTTTTTTTATGATGTTATTGTTTTATGATCTTTTTATTTATTTAAAGTGTCTTTGAGGTTTTTGAAAAGCGCTATATAAATAAAATGTATTGTTATTTATTATTATTAATACAAGCGGGTCTGGGTAATGTTTCACAACTCTTGAAATGCACTGGAAATTGAAGAACTGGGCAAAAACTTGATCAACTGCTTTTTTTTATTTGCTTTTGCATGGACAGTGAATATATAGACCAAGGCACCTAAGTATGCAGAGACGTCTACAGGAGTATACAGAGATACACACAAGTGCAAATAAGAAGTGTAAATCAATAATACTAATATTAAAATCCATAGTAACAGCAGCAAATACAACACAGAAAAATTAAGAAAAAAATACACTAATAAAATTATATACATATCATTTGTGGTTCTCACAGCATTAATAATTATATTTAAAAAAACAACTCAGCAACATGAACTATCCTTTTTATTTAATTGCAAAATAAGTAGTGTAAATCAATAATACTAATATTAAAATCAATAATAACAGCAGTAAATGCAACAAGGAAAAATTAGGATAACTACATTAATAAAGTTATATACATATCATTGATTTATACTTTAACATGGAAAATTAAGAAAAAAACAAATACATTAATACAATTATATATATCATTGTATTAATGTATTTATTTTTCATAATATAAACATTATATATATATAGTATATATATTATTTTATTAATGTATTTATTTTTTTCCTTATATATATACACACACAAGTTTTTAATTTTATTACAAAAACGTAATCCTTTTCACAACATGCATTGATTTTATACTGCTGTGTGCTATGAGTTGTATTACTTAAAAAAAAGTATGTTCTGCAAATACAGAGGAAAGGAAAGATAAGATAAGATATTCCTTTACTAGTCCCGCAGTGGGGACATTTGCAGTGTACAGCAGCAAAGGGGATAGTGCAAAAAACAAGAAGCATCAGCTAACACAGTAAAAAAAAAAAAAAAAAAAAGGGCTAAACAAAGTGTAACAAAAGATGAACAATTTAAATAGAAGGAAGTATAAAAATAGGAGCAGTATATACAGTAGAAGAAGTTACATAGTCTGTTGAGTTACACCTAAACCACGGCTATCATGTTCTGTATCAAGGAACTGTTCTTGCACAGATACAGAAAAGGAGGATTTTTAGGACTTGCAGTCCTGTGATCAGTTCACCTTGTTTTTCTTGTTTTATGGGATAGTCTTCTTAGCATGACTTGTACACGTCATCTGGCTAATTATAACACGCTGACATCTCTCCACTCAGTTCCTCAGTCCATAGGTCTTGCTCAAGAAGAGTCATGAAAAACACACACTGCAGCAAAACATCACAAACCCTTGAACATTATGCAAGGTTTTACCTGGTGACTCTCACATGATCTCTCCCAGCTTTCCTCTAAATCCAGGACAAGAGACTCTGCATGACTCACTCTGCTTCCTGTCTACTCCGCTGTGTTTTGGCTTGGAGTTAATTATTTATGGTTTATTTGAGAGGGACAGACACAATAGACAAACTGAAGACAGCTATCCGATGCACCTGGATACCTGTCTCTTTGTTACAGATCAAACTAAACCAGTACAGTAACTCATCTGTGCTATTGCTTTATTTGTTTGCCCTTTCCCTCTTTATCTACAGTGTGTGGAAATGTGAGTTAGACTGTATGAGAAAGTAACAAACAATATTTTCTCACATCCCTCTTGTGGTATCTGGCATGGCATCTAGTGTTTTTGTTGAACATTGTTCATTAGAACCGCCACTTTCCAATGAAGAAGTTTCTATGAAACTGTTCAGTTAAAGTTCAATGAGGAAGTGATTTTTTGTTGGGATGCCAAGTGAAGGTTTCTTGTAGTGTTATTCACCAGAAAATGCATGAATTTTATGTAGCCTTTAAGCCTTGTAAATGTGTTGAATACAGTCCCTTCCTTGTAAAACATTTGCAAAGATTTTAAAAAAAATGTAAAATCCTGCGTTGTTTACGTCTGTGTTGGCATGCTGGCAGTCGTCTTCTTCTTCTTCACTGCCTTTGTTGATGCATTGCTATGTGTGTTTTGGACAGTTTTGTTAGCAGAGCGTGCATGTATGTCATTGGGTCGTTTCTCATTTCCCGATTTTGTGCCTCCTCGTCTCCTCCGTCTTGTGACTCGGAAATCGATTTCAGTGCTCCATCTTGAAGGATGTCCCCATTCCTAAAAATGCATCTCCAGGAGGGAGGAGGCTTGCCGCAGTAGCTAAAAACAAGGATTCAATTTCAATTTTCATTTTATTTAGCGTCAAATCATAACAGAAGTTATCTCGAGACGCTTACACCGGTGTATCCTTTGCGGAAGTGTTTTTGGCACCCACGGGTGTGACACACAGCTGAAATAAGCTCAAACCAGGGCAGGACGAGCAGGATGGGCAGGATTCTACAATTACACAGTAACTCTTCCTTTTGTATTCACAAGTTGTAATTATTTAAGATGATCAAACTTTCTGCCCTTCCCCGTTTGTGTAGTACCTCGGAAGGCGCTGTTCTAACCGCGTTCCTTAATGACATTTAACCTTGATATTACTTATGTTATGATCATTGAATGTAGGCCACATCCAATTCAAGTGCTATATAATGGTGACATGATGTTTACAAGTGCAAACAGCCGTTAATGTCAAATTATTAGATCATATTTAATGTGATGTCGCTTTAAAATGACGGCTCCGAGGCAAGGATGTCTAATTTTGTTAAATGCTTGCTACCTCGACTCCCCTCTCCTTGCGTCCATTTCTCGGAATCGAGGATGTACAAACTGGGAAATGAAAAAGGCCTACAGTGGGTGCATGATACAAACTAAATGGAGACCCACTTCCAAAAGCATTGCTCCATGGTGCTGCTTGTGGTCAAAAAACTCCACATGGTGCCTTTAATTTGGGTGAACCAACCCAAAGTGAACAAGGGCAATAGAACGAATACCTCCGTTTTTGTTTCATAGTAAAACAAATAGTCTGTTAATCACTGACATTCATATATTGATCCATTTGAAGTTTTGTACAATATATTTTTGTCCCCAAAATATTAAAACACATTTCAGTGAGTGCTACAAATGAGGGTCGACATTGTGTTTAAACCCAGTAAAGTCAGAGCCAGAGTATAACTACTGTAGGATACGAGGATGTGAAAGTGTGACGAGTTGATGATTGGCTCATCACTATGAAGCAAAGAAAAGAAAAGGAGAACACAACCATACAGCAGCAAAGGTCATTTTATATATCTTTTATTGTCTTTTAAAATCATTGCATCAGCCTAAAGAAAGAACCGTACAGATGAAAGAGTACCTGTCTGAGGACAAACAACAACTCTGAAGCAAGCTGTACACAAGAGAAGAAAGAAAGAGATGTCGCATCTGAATTAAGACAGACCAACGGAGGGAGGATAACACAAGAGAAGAAGAGTAGAAGAATAACAACCATCTTTTCGTGCATAGGGGGTCGGGCACACCTCAACCAATAGGCCTCTACTGGCTGAGACAACAGTGCTCCCTCTGAGTTCAATTGCACTTTGGTGTAGAGTAGCTTTATCTGACTGCCCCATTCATTGTTTTTTTTTTAAAGAAAGAGAAGACCACATCATTGTTAACTACGCATTAAGAGCTGTTGCTGAGGCAGTGATGCATGAGGCAACTTGTTGGGCAACATGGTAAGAGCAAAGCAGACGAGGCGTTGCCTTGGTATTGGGTGTAAAAATGTGGATTTAAATTGTTGTAATGTTGCCCAGGCCGTCGCCAGATGAATCAATCTAGTCTCCAACGTTCAGAGTTGGGTCTTGAATATGAACTACTGTACACCAGTGAAAAGTAACATTCACATCAGAATAATCAAACAAAATGGCAACTTTTCATGTCAAAGTGATGATGTGACAAGATTGGATACAGACAGAAAAAGGGAAATGAAAGTGCAGCTGTTAACGTCATCATATTTTAAATGAAAAAAAAAAAAAAAAAAAAAAAAAAAATCACACAAGCTGAGACTATAGTGGGTAAATTTTGGTCTTAAAAATGAGTTAACCAACCATTTTTCATTTGAGTATCATTTGTTTTGTAGTGCAAAATCAAGAATAGGATGCCTCTTGATAGTTATTCCTGAATTTCCAACTGTTTATGAACTAAAACTGTACTCAAGCATGTTCACCAAGTGGTGTGTTTTTACTGTTATTCACAACATGTGGGTGTCACCCCCATAGGAAATCTTTGAACTGAGTCCTTACCAGAGAAACACCTGGCAGAGTCATGCTGTAGTCTACCGTACATATTATAAACAGCGTCTCAAGTTAGGATTCAGTCCTGCGTATACAAGGCTCAGTGTAAGGTGAAGTAGTCAGCAGGTAAAGAATGACAAAGACTGATGAATAACTAATGAAAACATGAATCTTGTTGAGTTATTATTTTGAAATTGAGGGAGCACTGTTCTCATAAGTCAAAAAAAAAAAAAAAGAGTAACGAACCAAAACAGAAAAACAGAACAAGCAGTCATAACATTTTCAAGTTTAAAACGACAGAGGAAATAAAGAACTATAAATCAATCTATCACAGCCACTTTGAGGGACAGACAGATTGATTCTCAAACGCATATTTACTATTTGGTTAATTACATATTGTAAACATTTTGTATTTTCTTTTTTTTTTTCTGTACGGAGGAAAAAAATTCAAGCTAGCTTATTTTTTTCTTTATAGGCTCTGTAAGGTTATCATTAACAGATATAAACAAACAAACAAACAAACAAACGAACAAACAAAAAAAAAAAAACACTTGGACAGACAAAATCTATTAGCTTTTTTAAAAAGCCAAATAAAAAAAAAAATATACTCAGGCACCATAAAAGAACACTTTCTAATGCCATCATTGTTCCATGTACAAAGATCTGCGTTAAAGGAGTGATCACGAACCGTTCAATCATGTACCTTTTTACTCTGTCAGCTTTTACTTTTACCGTCAGCGTCCACAGAGATCCACCAAAAGGACAATACGGCAGTAAAGATCCGTGGTAGATCTCTGTGGCAGCATCCTGCTGTAAGTGTATCTTCTGTGGTGCAACTTTAACACTCCGTCTATTCACAAAAAACAGAATCTTCCAAATGACAAAACAGATTCTCACGTTCAAGAAAACAAAAACAAAAAACTCTTCTCTAATATTTAATAAAATGCAAAGCAGCCAAGACTGCGTTTAACATATAAACTGAGCTCTGTAAATATTAACACATGTACATGAGCTTTGCTTCTTCCTCTGAACGCACCTGATAATCATGCTTTAATAGATTACACGTATGTCGATCAACTGTGAAGTGTGTTGCCGATCATGATGAAGCTCACTGCAGCCGATTAGTAAAAATGCTTGCGATAACTGCTCGAGTACAAAGCAGCCGCGGAGCAAGTCTGAAGATCACGTTCACATCAAAGCCTCTTTTCTGATTGGTTTCAAGCACAATCCAAATCAGAATTACATCATCCAAAAATATAGATATCTAAGTATATATATTTCAAAATATTTATTCTCTAGTATGTCTCTCATTCTTCAAACCTTAATAGACACCAAATATATTGTGTTTCTTTGTAAGTCAGTGAAAGATGTGCTTTGTGTGTGAGGCCATTTCAAGAAATATCATTTACAGTGTACCAAAGCCGATGAAAAAATATTTAATTCCTTGAATGATCATTTTGCCGTGTAGAAAAATGTTTTTCAAGAAGCTCCGACACAAATGCATATCTACTAGACGAGCAGGATGAAAGCTTTGAGTTTCAGAGTCTACCAACAGTAGGCTTAAAGTCTCAACTCCAAGTCAATAAAGTCTTCACCTCCCGCCCATCTCACTGCCTGACCAGGTTTTCATTGCTACGAAAGTTGCATTGCTTCTAGCTATTAAACATCTGTGATTAACATGGCATATATGGCAGATGAGAAGTGTTTACCTGCACTGTAAAAATGTTCATCTTAACAAGTGACGCAGGAAACCGTTCAGCTCTACATTTCTATTTTTCTTTAGGCAAATTGCTTAACAGAAGCAGAACCAGCTGGTTCATGATCTTCTTTGAAACCTTGTTTTGGGATAAACTGCGACACATTGGCACGATTTTCCCAGACGTGTTTATACATGGTTGGTTCACCATCATCCCGACAGAGTTTTCACTTACATAGCAGTATCTAGACATGCATTCACTTTCACTTTTCATACTCAACAGCGATAAGTCTTTCAAGAAACAATGTTTTGGTTACTTTGGATAATCCACAGACGTCACTGTGAACAGTCTTCATAGGGACTATTTCTTCAGCAGAAAGTAGGGCTGGGCAATATATCAACATCATATCAATATCGTGATATGAGAGCAGATATCGTTTTAGATTTTGTATATCGTAATATGGCAGTAGTGTTGTCTTTTCCTGGTTTTAAAGGCTACATTACAGTAAAGAGATGTCATTTTCTAAACTTCTAAGCTGTTCTATTATTTGCCTTCACTCACAGGGTTATTAAATGCGCATTACCAGGCCTGGAATTTCATTATTTTATGGGCAAAGCCACTTGGCCTTTTGGTGTTGACAATTTTTTGAGGGCAAAAATGCCAGGGCAGCAAATAAAACAATGATTTTAAGTCCATGGGAATAATAAATTTAACTTAAGGGGTAATGATTATTTTTATTATTGGCCTGGCTGATTTTGTTGCCTTGCAAATTTTGTTCCTTTTTTCCTTTATATATTTGTGCTTATGTAGGCTAGGAGTATACGTAGTTAAATTGTTTCTTTTTTGTCTGTTTTAATTATGTTTATTGTTATTATATCCTACTTTGTTGTGCTGTAGCCAACAGACAAAGTCAAGACCGTTAAAAGTCCAGTTATGAACGACATGGATCAAAGGTTTATTGTTGCGTTTTAGTTGTAAAAAATACATTCATCCTCATGATTATATCGTATCTACAGTATATTCAGATACAGCACCTTTTAGCAGTAGGAGAACGCTCGCATTTCTTCTCCCACTTGAAAGGCCACTGTGGCCGCAGGGCATATATATATCATTTTGAGGGGCAGAATGCCAAACCGAAGGGGCCCTCATGGCCTCCGTGAAATTCCTGCCCTGCGCATTACTGATTATTATTTATCAAAAATCTAAGAAATATTTTTCAAAAGCACCAATAGTCAACCCTACAATATTGTTGCAATATCTATTTTGAGGTATTTGGTTAAAGATATTGTGATAGTTATATTGATTTTTCTCCATATCGCCCAGCCCTAGTAGAAAGTAGTTCCGAGGAAAATTATAAAGATTGATATCTCAAAATCTATCTGCATGTTTAGATATCACTGTTAGTAAGTGAAAAACTTTCTGTAATTTGGGTGAACTGACCTTTTAGGAAAAGAAAGAATGTTATTCGTCTTGTTAAGTTGGACAATTTTTGCTGTGTGGACACAAATTGCATAACGAGCCAGCAGCTCTCCTTAAAGTTGGTTTTGTAAAAGTATTACAGAGTTTATACAGTCCATATAGTAAAACTAACTCTCTAATGAAAACATTGCAATCAGTCAAAAAGCATCAGAATTACATGACAGCTGTTGACTGCAAAAACAACAAAAGCATATACTGTACACTGTATATCATAAAGAAAACTGTTGATCAATCCAGTATATACTGTATGGAAAGACCTTTAAACTATCAACTAAAAACACTATTGACAACTGAGCTTCACCACTGTCTGTGAGTTTATGGTTGTTGGGCGTTAGACACACTAGTCTTGAGTGTGTGGAACAGAAAAAAAAAGTGCAGTCACAAAAGTGTTGGTCCAACAAACTGGATAATAGATGCGTCAACAGTGGTGGATGACTCAACCAGATTGCCTGTTCGCAGAGGAACTGACTCTTAATATAAAACACTGAGAAATGCTGCATGCATTATAACTTGAGAGCTTATCAAATGAGCTTCAAACAACTGGGCTGGGCCACGGATGTGTACGGTTCACATTTCTATCTTTATCTGAGATTTCTCAAAAAATATACCAGAGACAAAAAAAAAAAAAAAAACACACCAAAGAAATCTAGCTTTGGTGCACAGTGAGAGAGAGCACCAAGCTACTGTACAGCCCCCACCATAGAGAGAAGGAATATGTAACAACTAGAGATGTAACAACAAAGAGGCACAACTAAAATCTATAACATGCTCAGATTCGCTCTAACACACACACACACACAGATACACACACACACAATCTCACACTACTAGCCAGATAGTCTTTGATAAATGGCAAATGTGTGAACCACGGGGCACAGCATATGGTGGTGGTGGTGGTGGCGGCACCATCTTGTGGAGCGACGCTCCAATGACAACGAGGAGAAGACGAGCTCATCACAATGACTAAAAGGCACTTCTAATCTTTCTCACTCACATGTGTTTATAGCCCTCTAAATCAGACCTCACCTCTAGTTTAATTCTTGGGATTTTCTACTTGCCAAGAACTGTGCAAAGTACAGTACAACTGATTCGTCCTGAAATCAAAATGACGTCAAACTTTTCAGGTCGAGTTAGGCTTCATTTGAAAGTGTGATTGGTCTGTTTGGAAAAAATGTTGCTACCTGAAATTCAACATTTCAAAAAACAGAAACGATACCACGCCGAAAGAGCATTGTGTTTGTTGGAAGTCTTCAGATGAAACGTACATAATTGACTTTCATGACCAGAAGAGTAGGTGAATATCTCACTTCAGTTTCTATCCCTCCTCAACAAAAATCCCAAAATGCCAAATGTGCAACCTTTAAAAAACGCACTTTTTTTTTTTACTCTAAATCGTTCTATTGCCAACAACGTTTGACTCTTCTATATCTTTCTACAAAAATACTTTTTTTTTTTTTCTCTTTTTGGCAATCTTCTACATGTAAGAAATGTGAGAGATTATTCATATTCATTCATTCTCAAGAAATCAACTATGTAAATCAAATCTAAAAGCGGCATCATGCGACGCCTCTTTTCATTTTCAACGACCATACAACAATACCGGAATAACCCTGCTGCCTCTACACAAACAAACTGTGCTTTGAAAGTGACGTAGAACAACGATGGTACAATCTTTACCTCAAGCCAAATGAACATGAGGGGAAAAATGGGAGAAATTCGCCGCCACAGCACAAAACAGAGGGAGGGAACTCTGTAAATCTAAACCCTATTATCCACATATGACTCTGTTGTGCATAGTACTACCACACATCCTACTGTATTTGCACTACGAAAAGTACAACTATCAACTACTGGTGCCAAGTGGAAAAAGAGAAACAACAACAACCCAAATGAAGGACTCCATGCATACTGTACTAGATAATCTCTCAGACCACAGAGGCCATGCTGAACGGCAAAAGGACTGGTTCTTTTTTTCTTTCTTGCTACATGAAAAGACATCCTTCATTTGGCTCACATTATAGCTGGATACTGTGCGTCCTTAAAACAGAAATCTAAGAGCATAGCAAATATTCTGAAAACAAAAAAAGAAACACAGCGATGAAACTGTGTTAAAGTCACATACACTGACTGCATGTGTGTCTGAAATATACTGTACATGAGTTATATTACTGCTTTTTTTTTGTACATCAAATGTTCTACAGCTCTGTGAGTCAAGCTTGTGATGAAATGAACAGTCAAGCGCGACGCGGGGGAGAAGGAAGTACCGTGAGTAAATCTGCATAAAAAAAACGACAATAAACATCTGCAAGGACATAGTACCGCTAAAACAGTCTAATCTAACTAGAGTGAAGGCAAATACAGTACCGAAGACACAATAATCACATAGATTGATGCTCTGCAAGTGTCTCAAGCGTATAGAAACAAAGACACGTAAAAGGAGCACTAACAGTTATGCCTTAAGTCGATGGCTACAGGTGCTACAGTATCAAAGAGGATGAAAAAAGAAGGAAGAAGTTTGAAACAAAGAGACGTTTTGATGCTGGAGCCATTCCACAATTTCCATTTAAAAGGAAACCTGAATCATGTGGAACTGCATTAATCAATGTACCTCTCTATCTAGTGTATTGTGATTAAAATATATTCACAATATACCAAATATGTACCATGCATTTCTATCCTGTAGTACAGTATTTACTGTAGGTTGTACCTCGTCAATTCAAAAGGAGGCCCACTGAGAGAGAGCAACAAGCCAAAGCAGTTGGAAATAAAGATCATTTCATAAAAAATATACCTATATGTGTGTATTTTTTAAAGCTGTAGCTTCGTCTATGTCGACAGCCGTTCATTCCCTCCTTCCTTCTTTCAACCTCGACGTGCCCCCTTGTTCTAGTGACACAGGCTTGTGGTCATTCAAAGCTATTACTATGGCACTTAAGCAAGCTTTAAATTGAATCAATCTTTTTTCAAACATCAACCCCAGCAATCTCTCTCCCTTTCCCCCCCACATCGGCTCCAGTGACTACACCCCCCTGGTCCACGGGTTTTTTCAGCCGCCTTTAGGTGTGAAGCGAGCAGCCTGGTTTAGCCAAGCCAGTCCTTTCAGTGGATGACAGATCAGGCTTTTGTCTACGGAGAGTTTGCAGGCAGTCTGGGGATGACAGATCGGGCCTTTGTCTATGGACAGTTATCACGTGTTCAAGGCAACAAAAAAAAAATTCATCCAACCGTCTGGTTTCTCTCCTCTTCTCCACGATCTTGAAAACAACATTTTGTGTGCTTATTTTATCTTCTTTGAACACATTTATAGTCTTGTTTTTTTTCTCTGTATCAAAGGTATTTTTCTCGTGTATATCTCACACTTTGTTTTTTCCATAACTGACACTGTACAGTCGAGGCTGGCTAATGCGACACTCTCCTCAAGTTAAAACTCACTGCGTCAGCCAGGCTAACTGTACAGTGCTTCTATACTGGTAGTAGTGTGCTTATGTTGAAGCCATGCTGTTAGCAAGGAGTGCTCTTTGCTGGACTGGGGCTGGTGTGGGAAAATTAGCACCAACCTCCGGCCAAAAAACGTATGATTTTTTAAATCATGGCTGTTGAGTCTATTTCTCTTCGCCACTTAAACAAGAACAAGCGCTGTTCAGAGAATTATTTTATTCCCAATGCATATGAGTGAAATTTTAGTCTCCCCACCCTGGTTGGCGTCCTACGCTGCTGGTGGAAAATTCATCTGGGGTGCTGGTTCTGGTTCTGAGAGCGGGCCAGGACTGGGTAGGCTAGATTTACATTCAGCTGGTCGTTGTGTTGGACCAAGGAGACGTTTTTGTAGTGGAGCACCAGGTCTTTGAGGGACGAGTACAGGTTGTAGGGCTCAGCGAATCCATAGCCTGTGGCCGTCTTGTAGATGACGCAGTGCTTGGTGTCGCCCTCCACACTGGAAAGAAGGACAGAGATCATATTTACTTGCCAAATGACGCAAAAAACTTCCTGCCCACTGCAGGTTTAATGTGTCATATTAAGAGGATATTGAGCCGGGGAGCGTAGATACGCTCTCGTGAGAAACTGTGCAGGGGGCCTATCATAGCTAGAAGATTACTGGTTATTGTGATAATGAATATTATATAATATAGTGTTTAGATAGTTAAGAAATATCCTGCTATCAAACATTTTTCAGTTATTTAAGTAGATAAAGAAATACACCAAACTTACACTACAGAACAGGCGTAGGAGCCCTTCTGTGATTGGCTCTCCCGGATGAGGAAGGTCCCGTCACTTTTGCCTCTCAGCATCTCCTCAGCCTGGGTGCGTTTGATGTCACCCACATACCAGGTGCACTCATCATGGTGGGGTGAACCCTCATCCTCCTCCAGTGAGTAGGAGCTGGAAACACAGAAATAAAGCAGCAGACACGTCATATCATTGAGCTGCAGCAGCTCCCTAAAAATTACAGGTGGAGATACTGCAGCGCTCAGTCATCACAGCACAAGTAGCTGAGCTGTTACTTCATCTCAAAACACTTACTCATCAGCATCATTCTTTATGCCCAGCCATTCATTGATCTTCTTCTGCCTTGTCCCCTTCTGTGTCAGCCATCTGCAAAGCCCGAACACCACAGCTTTAATGCTGACAGTTTGACAATCATTTACAAGATATGAAGAGAATAAGTGTTTTATGTGTTGGTGTGTGTGAAAGTATTCAGTATGGTGTACATATTATTAAGTGAAATTAAAGCTAAGAGAGATTTTTTTTTGTACTTCAGACGTGGAGTAAATCTTGAATTCATTCTTACATTAAGTACTGGTCTCTGATTTTGCGGAGCTGCATGAGATCCGGCTTGAGGCTGTTCATCTTCTTGTCGATCTCTCTGTTATCGGAGACCTGCTCTCTCAGGTCCTGCTCCAGCTTACGCTTGCTGTCGTGGATCTCCTTCACACGAGACTTCAAACGCTCCGAGTTGCTCTGTATCCTGATTTGAAAGAATGGCTATGAATGTGTTGCTCAAATGCTAAATAAAAAAATGTGAGGAATACTATTAAAATGTAACAGTTTAGTTCAATTTTAGGTTCAGTAGAAAACAAACTGTATTCATCCGTTGCATCTGCCTGCTCTGAAGTTTTTTGAATTTATGTTATCTTGCTTTTACAGTTGAATTAAACCAGGATTATCAGGAATCCCATGCACATAAACATGAATTTACTTTTGGATCTCTTTTTCGTTGCCCTCGCGTTGGAATCGCTCCAAAGACTCCTTGCTGTAGCGCTCCTGAGTCTCACACTGCTCCTCAAAGATCTTGATGGTCTCATTGAAGGCCTCGATGGCTGTGCGCTTCATCTGCAGCTCCTGTGGGAAACAGGGACAGAGGAACAGACTGTGATTGTCCATTTGATGATTAATTGCATTTCATTTAGTCCTTAGCTGCTGATATCACACATATCCAGTCTTCAACCTGTTTTTATAAGAATTCTGGTTGAGAAACTCTACTGTATGGGGCGGGAATCACCAGAGGCCCCTTGATACAATATTATCACAATACTTAAGTCGCAATACGATCTTGTTGCTATTTTACACATTTTGCAATATGCTGAGTATTGCGTTAAGATATATTGCAATTTATTACCTTTTTTCCAACTGTAAATCATGCAGTTTGTCAACATCTGTTTTATCTGTTTTTTCACTCTGTTCATCTCAGAGTTTTCATTCACATATCTTGGGACTCCTTTGAAAATGGCCATGCCAGTTTTTCCTCTCCAAAATTTAGCGTAACTTTGGCGCATTTTTTAAGCATTATTCACGACAAGCTAGTATTACATGGTTGGTTTGGTTTTGTATCGATACAATATTGCCACGCAAACTATATAATCTATGTGTTTTCAAGGTATGTGAATGAATATATGTGTGTGCAGTATATGAAGAATACAAACAAGATATATTTATGTGTGTTGAACTCATACCTGTGAGGTGCGTGTGTATTCCTCGTACAGAGAGTCGTACTCGCGGCTCTTCTCCTGGTACTGCTCGTGATAGACCTTCAGCTGCTCTCCCACCTCCTCTATACTGTTCTCCTTCACCAACTGAGCAAAATGCAGATGAGAGCAAAATCATCACTTTGATGAATGAAACAATGATAAAAACAATTCAAGCAGGGCCCTGCTTATTGTTATTCATAAAAAGAAATGAGATCAAAGATTCCTAAATGAAAGGAGGCTTGCAGAGGGAATTTGCTTGCAATTGAATTCGATGAAACAAAGTCACCGACCTGTTGGTATTTGGAGATGGGGTACAGAAGCTTGGTGTCCAGTTTGGTGTTGTATTGGGCCAGGGACTCATGGCGGTAGTGATTGATGAGCTCCACTACAGACACGAAGGTAAGAGGCTCAGAGAAGCCATACCTCTCGTCTCGGTGGTAAATCTTTATAAGCTTGTTGTTCCCTCCTTTCCTGCAGGGGGAGACATGAGCCACATGAGGAAAAAAGAAAATAACAGGACAAATGGCTGCACAACTAGTAACTATTCAATTGATTCAGTTGTGATTCTAACTGATGTGGGAGATAATAGTGTTGCTCTACCTGAGGGTGAGAGTGTACTCGCCCTCCAGTTTACTAGAGGCATCTCGGACCAGGAAGGTGCCATCTGGAGTGTCTCGCAGCTTCTCGTTCACCTCCTCTCTGCAAATACCATGACATGAAGTACTTCATGAACACCAACCATGATCAGCCGCAATTAAACAGCAAAATATAAACATAATTCCCACAATCATAAAAGAGTAAAATAAGGATAATGATTTCTGGAAGCTGTTTCATGTTTAGCGGAGTAGTATCTATGGCAGTTTTTATCCAATACTCTAAATAAATGAAAACTTAGTATTAACTCTGATCAGATTCAACAGTGATCTATTTTCATAATTTACCTGGAGATTTCTCCCCAGTACCACTCAGCATCGTTCAGCAGGCTGCTTGTGTCTGTCATGGCTGATGGTGCCACTTTTGACTTGACTGGCTTTGCTGGAAGAACTGGAAACAGACACACGCATAAACACACAAAGATCACCATTAAAAGAATTTTATAGAAATGGAACAGATCCCAACAGTCACTTAAAGCCAAGCTTTTTAAGAGTTTTTAAGTCGTGGTTTTCACACACAATAAGATCTTTCACCGGGAGGAATCCCGATCAGTGTGTCTGGTCAAACAAACCACATTTTGACACAAAAACACACGCAAGAAGTGAAACGATAAATGACGTAAATCCATGCGCGAGACATGATTGTTCGTTCAAGCAATCTACAGAACTTTCCTTGTAGTCATGTGCCTGTTGAGGTTGTCGTCGGTGCATGTGTGCACACAATTTCCACACGTATTTACTATTTCATAGCCTATTTCCTCTAGGTGCAACAACAAGAACTTTGGTTTCTGTTGCAAGTGCAACACATACAGTAAAGTTCCTATGGTTACAGGTGACCACTTCACCAGGTTTCCCCTCAAACCTGTGTGTTGCGCTCTCATTGGCTGTAGCTCCCCAACACACTCCCCGACAGGTCCAGATATTGAGCATGCTAGATATCTGGGATGTGTCTGCGATGCATCGGCAAGCTCGCGTCTTTGAACAGTTCACACATCGCACTCGAGTGCCAACTTGCGAGCGCGCGCCATGCTGATTTGCCTCTGATCTGGGACTTGTGTTGGGGAGCTCCAAAAACGCTAAGTGTAAAATCAGGGCTGAAGTCGTGTAGTGTGAACTAGGCATTACACATTAACCTCCTAAAAACTGCAAAAAGGTGTACCTACACATATAAAATTGTCTGTAAGAAACTTTTTGAAAGTATTGTATTAAAGCTAACATAATCAACATTTCACTGCCTATAAATGAAAATGTCTTTGTGCTGTACTAGGACATAAATATACTTCTATGCAGCATTACTAAATATAACATACCTGGAGGAGCGAGGTCTTGATCTGTGGTTCTCTCTATCAGCAGCCTCTCCACCACAAGGGCAGGGAACTCCTCATCTTCTGACAACCTGCAAATCAATCAATCAATAGCAGGTTTAAAAATACATAGCAGAGACTCACAGTTTGACACATTTGATAAATTCAAACTCTAGATTTGATCTTATTTACTTCAGTAGCCTAATGCTTCACAGAACTGACAGATCCAAGGTGCCCAATTCTTCTAACTTCACACACACTCTACTGCATCTGTTTCTGTGTATAATATCAATCAACCAAAACTGACCAAGGGGTGGAGGGGCCTGTCCGTATCAGCAGCGGTCCGAAGATCTTCCCCAGCGTGTGTGTGTCCAGGCCATTGCTGGCCTGCACCTGGGTGACCTTGGCCAGGTGTGTGAGGAGGTACTGCAGGGTGAGACGGTGATGGAGAGGGACGGAGGTGGAGCTCTCGAGGACCAGGCTTACCTCTCTGTCATGGCTTCCAGCGACTGCACCATCTGGAGAGGGTATTCAAATATGTAAGATCTATGCATAAAACTACTGTAACAGGAGAGTCAAGATATTTAACAAAGTATATGATGATAAAATAGGTAGTTGTATATACGGTTTATCTGCATTTTGAGACATTCTGACCTCTATTTTTATCACCTCCTTTTCATAAGTAGCTAAAATGTCAAAGGGGTCAATGCATGTTTCTGTAAATAGGTCTAGTATATATCTGAAATTAAATCTTTGTGCAGAGGAGAATCAGCTGAAGGATTTCTAGCATGCCTCAGTGAGCTCATCCTCTCCCGACACTCGACTCTATTCTCTCAACGCTGACATGCAACTGATCTCGATCAGCTGCATATGAGGCAGTTTGGGCCTTGTGCAGTTATTTTTTTCTTAAATTACAGTTGGTGAAGCAATGAAAAGTGCCTTTCTAATGACTAAAACAACACACAAAGCAGCACATAGCAAATTTTTTGGACTCATGTTATTCTGTTACATAGCACAAAATCTTTCGTCTACGCTGCGTAAAATTTGACACTCACAACTCATTTTTCTACTTATGAGTCCAAACATATTTTCTTAAAACAAGCAAAAATATACCAGCAGGATGAGTTTATTTCACCTGTTTCAAGAACAGAGCGACTTAATTTTTTTTGTTTTTCTAGAATTGAGTGTTATTTTCCTGATATGAGATCTATAGCAGTAAAAACCCACAGAGGTTTTAGAACAATGTAACTTTAGTTGGTATTTTAAAAGACCATACTGGTGGCTTTGCATGTTAAAGCCCATTAACTGCAAATTGTATGTGCTTTGCATTACTGTAGACCATTTTCCAGAGCATACCATGGGTTTTTAGATTGGTAAATGCATATTTTCCAGGCGCCACTGGTTTCACTTCATGGTAGAAATGTATGAACATTGCAGAGACTTGAATCTTGCTTGAGATGGATAATCCATCACAGACAACACATAGTCGGTTTGACCTTTTTTCTTTTTGCAAAAGTAATGTTATGGTCGCATGGTAATGTAGTTGGGAGCATAAGTTTTAAAAGCAGTTCAATATCCAACTCCATCTTTGTTTACTGTTTGTCTTCTGGGTTCTGGAAAAGGGTCGGCAGTAATGTACACAGTCTGTGATTTGTATCAGCTAAAACCTCTGCTGATGGTCGATTAACAAGCCATTACAATACAGAGACACATAGAAGGTGACACCCTTTCCTAATTAGAAAAATGGGTGTTTAGTCAATATAAGAGTCAACTTGAAGCATGAGATGAGACCTGCTGTACCTGCTGACTGCTGTAGGACCTGCTGCTGCAGTGTGACAGCAGTTTGAAGGTGAGCGTAGACACAGGCGGGGATGACGGGTGACGGTAGGTCTCTCAGGTAGTTCAGGACACACTCGGACAGATACCCCACATCTTTCTGACACATCTCACTCTCTGGAGTCCAAAGACACAAACAAAAACATTTAGGGACAACTTGTGACAAGAAAAAATCAACAAATCAATCAAAAACAAAGAAATCTGAACGCTCTATTCTGTTGTGGGTTGAATTCTCTCCCAATTTATATGAGACAGGTGAGATGTACATGACCAACAGTAGAGGGCTACTTTCACTGATGTAAAATATGCATTGTAACCATATGAAATATGAAGGGCATTGCTGAGAAACGGCATGCATGTTCAGAACACATTAAACTTTCTGTAATTCACTTTAGTACGCAATATATAGCTTAACCTAAACTGGATTTTTTGAGGTTTTGAGAGTAGAGCGGCAATGATTAATTATCAACAATTAAATTAAATTTGATTAATCGGTTTGAGTAACTTTTTTAAGAAGAAAATTCTAATTCTCTGATTTCAGCTTCTTAAATGTGAATATTTTCTGGTTTCTTTACTCCTCTATGACAGTAAACTGAAAATTGTGGACAAAACAAGACTATTGAGGACGTCATCTTGGGCTTTGGGAAACACTGATCAACATTTTTCACCATTGGAGAGTTTAAACAATACGATAACAGATGATAATTTATTTGACATAAACAAACAATCTTGATTGAAAATGCAACCACGTTGAGAAATCAACTTATCATTGCTCTGTTGCGGACAAACTATGTAACAGTCACATTGTTTCTAAATCATCTCAAAGCTAGTTTGGCATTTCTGAACTGCAATTTTATCCGGAATACAGTACACACCAATACGATATACCTGCAATAAGCTAATATGAGTCAAGCTCTAATGCAATGTGAACACAAATACAGTTTATTACACAAACTATAAAATAAAAATGACAAAATGAAGATTATAAAGTATAAATCTCTGACTCACCAGAGCTCAGGCTGTAAATTGGGCTGTCTTCACCTGAGGATTCAGTTGACCTGTACAATATCGTGCAGTCCAGACCTGAGAAATACAAAAAGAGCAGTTGCATAACTGAGCTGACAAACTCTAACGTAGGGGACGTCTCTATGTCTGCCTGACTTGGACTAGATGAGCTATTGCAACATAAAATATATGTGCGCCATGGTATGAGACACTGAGTACAGACATTTTATTACCGGCTGGACAATGTCAGTTTATAAGCAACAACTTGTACGTGACAAAGCACTTGGCCAGATGTTTGTTTTGGAAATACTCAGCACAAAATTTCAGCTGTGTGTTGTTTTCATTCCTGTCTCACATCCAACAACAGAGAGACGGTGATCAATCAACTGGGGGAGAGTTGGTCCTTCAAATGTTTTTGCACAAGCAATATTTACAAGAGCAGAGCCAACGCATGTTTGTTCTTTTCTTGGTGGAAAATGTGTGTTTAATATAGTGACCCAAACACAGAACAGAAAAACTCTAAACTGAAACCTTGGATCAAGAAATTATTTTAAGCAAAATAGGTAATCTATCTTCTCATTTTCAATGATAAGGGAAGCTCAAGGGGGAAAAAAAGATTTTAAAAGGTTTTTATGTTGTGGTCAAGAAGAAACCTTTCAGCATACTAACATACAGTACCAGTCTAAACCTTGTTAAAAAACTGTTCCATAACAGATAACAGAATATTTCACACATGCTGTGAAAACATTTTAACTCTGAATGACTACATTTCTCTTTTGGGTCCCAGGCTTTGAAAAAACCCCATTGAGGAACACGGGGTCTAGACAGCTTGCATCTAGGAGGCAACTCCTTGAGACTAGCCAGTCTCTCAGGTAGTTGTGAAAACCACACCGTGCAGTCACAGTGTGTGTGCATCCAACACTGGGAAGTAATTCAATATCAGTGCTACATTATATTATTTACATTCAGAGACAGACCTCCTGCCGCCCCTCTAGTAGATACCAATGTTGAAATCTTTTCCGATGCCTCGCATTAGAAGAATCTCGCTGAGATGGAAAGCCAGTAGAGTCACATCTGAAATGTTTCAAATATAGCTTGTCTGCTTCTCTTTGACTTGATTTCTTCCTTCAATAAGCGAACAGCTTTGACCTGGATTCACTTTATCACTGCACTGAAAAGACTAAAGCTGTGCCCCAATTAACTACTACAAACTAATTCTAATCAGGTTCAGACTATGTAGCGTGTTTACAAATTAAATATACTTGGAAAAATCTGAATGCAGACTAAAAACACTATTAAATGAATCGCCAACTATTTAGAAAAAGCTATTAATCGGTTTGGAATCAGACCGGATTTTTTTCTTAAAAAATTACTCAACTTCTTAAATGTGAATATTTTCTGGTTTCTTTACTCCTCATTTTGGATAATTGGTCAGACAAAACCATCAATTTGAAGACGTTATATTAGGCTCTGACAATTTTTTGACATTTTGTACATTAAATGATTAACCAATTAGTCGAGAATATAGTCTGCAGATAAATAAATTATGAAATAATTATTAGTTGCAGCCCCACATATGTGTGAGACAGAAAGAAAATAAAAAAGGAAGACAGAAAAAAAAAAAAGACTCAGAACTGTGAATGGAGTCCCACTGAGCGCTATTTGTTAATAACGTGGTGTGAATCAAACCCACTGTGCAGGACTCTCAGTGAGGCCAATGTGAACCGTTCTAACTTAAACCACATTAGTCTTCAATGCAGGAAATCTATATCAAGTCACTAACCCACCGAGGGTCTACTGTGAGTGTGCACTTCTACATCTGTGTGACTGCCTGACTGGATCCACATGTCTATGTGTCTACACTGGAGCAAATGCTGGCATGAGAGCAACAGGCACATGGCGGGAGGGAGACAGTCGCACATATACGGAAAGACGGGGAGGCGAGACAGAAGACAGACGAATACGTTGGCCGATTGACATGGATGTACCTCTCTTCTCTATGGCTTGGATCAGGCTGACGAGGGCTGGGGGAGCCGTCTCCGGCGGTGTGAACTGCTCGCTCAGGTCCAGCACAGAAACAGCTGAAACAACAACACAAATCACTGTTACACTTCTGGCACAAAGCCTCTGAGAGACCACGGGGGTGCTACAGCACTGACAAGGGCACAGTTAACTAGGAGCAGTTGGAGATGTAGAGCGTGTATAATGTTGTGAGCATGTATATAAAAAACACAATAAAATATGATGAGGTGGATTTTAGTATCCATTTCGCAAGAAGCACACCTGTTTTGCAAAAAAACGCAGCAGCAGTTAGTGTCGAAAAAAAACAAAAAAAACTCAACACTACCTAAACAGAGAACACTTGTGATGCATCTTACTGTGGTAGTTTGTAGTCTGGAAGTCTAGCTGATGAGATATATGATAAGAAAACCAGAACAATTTAGGAAATGTACAAAAGAATGAAAAGAGGCTTTATACAGAGGAGCGAAAATAAAAACGAGAGAAAAAAAACACACTGCTGATGGCGAGCAAAAACTTTATCTACTTTACAACTCCCCATAGACCAAATCAAACATCTTTTCAGTCCGAGAGAAAGAGAAAAGGAGAAAGCAAGAGGGAAAAAAAAGAGATCCCATTTCTCTCCCCTCCCCTCCCTCTCTTTTTTTCCCTTTTCTTCTCTCCCCTCTCGCTTTCTCTCCTCCCCTCCGCTCCGTCCTGCTCGGTGTTTCGCCTTAGCTCTTTGCGTGAGTGGAGCACAATAAAGGATTTAATCAAAACTCCTGAACAAGCAAAAGCCCTGTGGCAGTGTGCCAGCCCCGGCCCGGCCCAGACAGGCAGGCAGGCAGCGCCTCCTATTCGGCCCCAGAGCAGGGCTGTGAGCTGGGGGTTGAAGGGGGGAGGCATGGGTGAGGGGTGGGGGTAACGCTGGGAGCAGGGAGGGCCTGGCCTGGCCGGGGCTTGGCAGTAGGCTCCTGTTCCTGGCACGGCTCGGCTAAACCGCTGCTGATTATTAATTTGGGGAGTTCAGACAAGAAACACCGCGTCAGCACATTCCGTTCCCCTCTCGCTCGCTCTCTCTGGTTCTTGTTCTCAGTTTCTCTGGATGTCTCTCTCCCTCTCGCTCCCTCTCTCTGTCCTTTGCTCTCTTGCATTCTTGTTCTTGCTGGACTTTCTCTCTCTTGCTCCTTCTTTCATTTTCTCCCTTCTACTTAAGTTTTAATACAATCTCTCTTTTTCTTTTCTCTGTGTCTCTCTTTGTCTTCATGCCTGCCGGTTAAACATGGAAACTTTGCCTGGCAGTGTCTCCCGCTCTCTAGCGAGCACACACAGACCTCTGCCTCTTCTTTATCCCTGTTGGCCATTTTGGCTGGCAAGGTCCTTCTTCCCTCTTCTCTTATCACAGAGTGTCTCTCTTTGGTGTGCAGTACAGTTTTTACTAGGGGTGGGGGGAAAAAATCAATTTACCTATGTTTCATGTTTTTAGTTTTTTTTACGATTTTAAAATAGATTTTTTTTTATGCCAGAATTTATATATTTGCTTCATTTGAGTTTATGCGGAGGTAGAAGGAAGTTACCGCTTTTAATGTTGTATTTTGAATAACGTGACATCATATCCGTTCCGTATCTGTCACCAAAACAAACAGCAGCCCGATGCAGCGAGCCGAAACGATAAAGTAGAAAACGGCAGAGGGTCCATGTGGTGACGACCTGCACCCTCACTTTTTAATTCCAAAGTGGTAAACACTAACCATACAGTAAAGTATGGAAACACTTTGGGTTTCACACATTGCCAGGAAAAGCAGAGCTAGACATCATGGCTAAAGCTGCATGCTAACTCTGTCATGGACAGGAAATGTTATCGTATTGCGGTAACGTGTGGTCAAGCCAGCTGTCACTCGCATCTCTGTGGTCAAATCAGTAGCGCACCTATATACTGACATTTACGTTAAAAGCATTCAAACGTCCCCGATGGAGCTGACGGGAGAGCTAGCAACGGACTTGGCGAAGTAAGCGGAAGTAAACACGTGTGACTACGTCTGGTTTTCAAAATAAGGTGTTAACGAAAGGAACTGTATATACCAAATACATATATGGAAATAAGATTGATTGGATTATATTCACCAGAAGTATAAAACATTACATGTCCCTTATAAATTAAAAATAAAATACCACTATTTTGTGAGGGAAATGTATTCATAAATAATGCCTGACAATAACTGATATATTTGATTTCAGGACATCTCTGACTACATACCTGCTGAAAATCAAACATGTTTACTGTTTTAATTTAGATAACTTTTTTCCATGGTTTAGTGTTAAAAAAAAAAAAGTTAACAAAAATCGCAATAAATCATAATGCTGAATCGCAATACTTAAAAATCGCAATACATATCAAATCGGCACCCAAGTATCGTGATAGTATCGAATCGGGAGATAGGTGTATCGTCCCAGCCCTAGTGCTAATTTAAGTCTGATCGCGGCGTATTGATGAGCGACACAGCAACACGGCAATTCATTTTCAATGGAAGCGGGTGACATGAAGCTACAAACGGACGCCCGACACTTGTCACTGCTGAAAAAATGCCATTCCCAGTGCTATTTAACAACATAACTACGTCAACGAGCAGTTGAGCAACACAACAGCGATACGGCATCAATGTAGCTCGGCCGTTTTGTTGGATTTGTCACTCGTAGTGTGAACATAGCTGAAGAGTTTTTGCAGCTCTACAGTAAAACAATGTTACACTGGCTTCGCTCCTGACAGACAAGACTCATAATTTACACTGTCACTAGAAGTTTAAACATAAACACAGGTGGGTCATTTTAGGCATTTGAACATCTAACCATGCTGTCAATTTTCTTGCGAAGTCTCCACAAACCAACTGTTTGTTTTTGCCTTTTCACATATCATAAAATGCCTTGACGTGCAAATCACAAACACTTTGGACCAATTCACTCTACATATTGCTTAATTCAATGCCTTCATTTATTGTCCGAATAAGTGAACACTGTCTAAGTAAGACTGGATTGTCATAATTACAGTTGCAGCCATGTGCAAAGAATGTATTACTTATTCAGCACAAGAGAGCAAAAGCCAATCTTCACGGAGCTCTTGTGCAGTTGGATTTAGGCAGGATGCAGGCAATAAAACGTGGAAATCAAATAAAACAGGGAAATAAGTACAAATATAGGCTATAAAACCACAAAATGAATGCCCTCCAACAGTTTGGGAGGGGAATAAGAAAACATTGATTGCCATATTTTCCCCAAGAGGAAGGAACTTTCTCACTCCTACATGCAAACAAACACTTTAGTTCACCGTATATTTCTCTTCACTCGCAAAAGAAAAAAATAAAGTTAGACTTTGACTTTCGTGCAAAGGAGGAGTCTTATTTTTTCTTTTTCCTGCCAAAAGCAGCTGAAGCCCTGCAGTCATCTCAGGGTTTTGGAAAGGTATGGAAAAAGAGTGAAAGGCAGAGAGAGAGAGAGAGATAAAGTAACAGCAACTTGTTAGTCAATTAGAACCACTTCCTTGGCAGACTGCACACTGGGAGACAGGGCTTATGACTTGACATGCCCTGAGACGAAGCCAATGGGAGAAACAGATAGAGAGAAACAGGGAGAGCTAAAGCGAAAAAAGCCTGACAGAGATTGTAGTTTGGCACTCTTGCACTGGTCCATGGTGCATTTGAGGCCTTACAAGTCTAGTTTATGCATGCATTCATTGTAAGAGATTTTTTACAGGCTCGATCTCATGACTGTGTTTGCAGTTTTTCTGCAGAGATGCTTTGATAAAGTCAAACCAAATCATTCAACATCATCTATAAAGTCATGTGTGATGTGTGCTATCTAGACATGAAGCTGGAACCGTGATGGTCGGATGAATGTTGCAGATCCTGTCTTTGCGCGTTTGCACCGACTCGCTCGCTCAATCCAAGGCGAGCAGCAGACAGGCAAAAGTAGACTGGATGAAGCGAAACTATGTGAAGTAAAATATTTGCTCTGTATCTCCTGCATCAGTGTGCTTATGTAATACGTAGCTGGCTTTGCTGCATTCTCCCTCTCAGAGGTCTGTGTCAGAAACTGAAGCTTCTCCAAACGCAGAGATACAGCATGAATTCATTCACAGGGTTTCACTGCTCGAATTAAAACCTCTGGAATTTCCACTTTAAGTCCAAAACACTTTGGATTAGTGCTGATTTTTTTGTGAAATTATTAGAGCATGCAGTTCAACTACCACTACTGGTACAACAAATTATCATTTGTTATGTGGTAAAAACTTTAGATTTCACTCTTTTTATTTGACAAAACACTGTCTAATTCACATTTTAGGCTATTTATGCTAAAAATCAAGCTCAGACAGCCGTTACCAACAAAGAAATAATAATATCTTTAGGTTTCCACATACCCCAGATAACCAAATTCACTGGTTTTGTGGTGGGCATGGTTGAGAAGTACAGTGGACTTAAGATCAAGATTACTATCAAACTACTATTTGCAAAGGTCATGAATGAACTTTGATGTCCAACAACTAATAAAGTAACTCATTTTGACCAGGGCTGCAACTAATGATTATTTTTATGTAAATTAATCGATTAGTAGTTTGGTCAATAAAATGTCAGAAAATTGTGAAAAATGTTGATCAGTGTTTCCCAAAGCCCAAGATGACGTCCTCAAATGTCTTGTTATGTCCACAACTCAAAGATATTCAGTTTACTGTCATAGAGGAGAAAAGAAACTAGAAAATATTCACATTTAAGAAGCTGGAATCAGAGAATTTAGACTTTTTCTTAAAAAAAATACTCAAACCCATAAATCAATTATCAAAATAGTTGTTGATAAATTTAATAGTTGACAACTAATCAATTAATCGCTGCAGCTCTAATTTTGACTGCACATTTTCTTTTCTATTCCAGTGTAAATGAATACCCCAAAGAGGGGTAAAATTCCTGTTTTCTATAAGCTGTAAAAACACAGGCTCTGCCTAGTTCATTGTGCTACAATCATTGGATGCTGGATCCTTAACAAACACTCCCTATCGGGTATTAAAGACTAACTTAAATATGTCAGTTTCCACTGAAACCTTCTTTTATTTATTTTTATGTAACTGATTTCCCAAGGTCTCACTGTCCTCTAAATGATTTAAGGCTAAATTGAAAGTAAACACCTTTATCAACAGATTAGGATAAAAAACATTTTCAAACCATGTCGGTTACTCCAAGCATGTGTTTCTAATGTACAGTGGTGACAAGGCCAGTTGGTGTCTGGCTCAAGGATGGTGTGCAACAGTGTGTATGCTGCTGGTCAGATTTCACTGCTACGAGTCTTCACTGCGTCCCAACTATGTAGACATGCACCGCATTACGACCGGGCACACCATCCATTCCTCTGTCACAACATGCTTCAAAGCTACACGTGTACGAGTGAGCCCCCGCAACCACGTTAGACACAGGTGATCTCTGCACAACGCTGGATCTGGTTTTACAGGCCCACAGGCGTTACTGAGAAGAAACATTAACGCAGAGACGTGCTATTAAACCTGTAATAGCAGGCTGATTGAGACGTGTTTCATGCAATGTGACAGAACAATTTTTTTTGCTTGTAGTTGAATAGAGCAATTAAAAATGGGGCACTTTACAACTTTTGTATTAAAATGTCAATATAAATTATGACTTATAGGTCCAGTGTGTAACATTTTGGAGGATTTATTGGCAGAAATGGAATATAATAATATTCATAACTATGTATTCATTAGTGTATAATCACTTGAAACTAAGAACCGCAGTGTTTTCGTTAGGAGTCTGTCATGTTGCTCTGCCATGTTTCTACAGAATGGACAAACCAAACACCGGCTCTAGAGAAAGCCTTTCACATCTTAACATTACCTGCAGGCCACCGTAGTTCTCCAACACGCTTTTAAAACCGCAGTAATGTGAGACACAGAGTGCAAAACCGTGCTACCGCCAGCCGCCATCTGACCTTCGTTGCTCCTAAAGTGTTATCATGGTAAGGATGGCCGAGTGAGGCAAACGGCGTTACAACGGTTTTGCACGCGGCGGCTCACGTTACTGCAGTCTTGGAAAGAGAGGAATAAGCGGAGGGGTACTCAGTTGGTTGCAATCTGCAACCACACTATTAGATGCCACCAAATCCTACACACTGTACCTTTAATTCACAGAAAGGTGCGAATAAATTTGATCATTTTATGCAAAGAAAAAGTTAGGCGTTTAGTGACGTGTTAGCTGACATTGTGGGGTTGTAGGAAAACTACATTTTTACACTCAGTTGGCTACAGAGTGCCTAAGAGGATTGACAGGCCCATGTATACAGTGATGAGATCATTTCTTGTATGTGTATTGAGTGTTTGATGTGTATCGCCAACTGATTTAGCCTTTTTTTTTTACCGCCTGTAAGCCACGATCGGGCATTTAATCAATGCAGTTTGTGCCGCCCTTCCCGCTATTTAAACCGTCCACCAATCCAGTATGTAAATCTGTTTGTTTTTGACGTCGTTCCCTCTTCCAACTATATACAATGAATGTGGTAGTTGTGTAGTGAAAGTGTTTTTCATGCAGGGCTGTGTACTACTACTACATGTCTTTCCATGTACCTGAATGGAAAAAAGGTTGTGTTAATGATATATGAATATTCCACTAATATTCATTGCATGCAGCCGTGCATACTTTGATTAAGGTAACTGGTGGCGGACATGTTCGACTGTGCAAACACATTTCATTCCAAAAACCTCCTTCTTGAAAAGGTCAGCTTTGTGATATTTGCACACAAAACCTGTTGATATCCAGGTCTTTCATAATGTTTCTGACCAGAAATGTGGGCTTTTCTTTTGGGCATGCATCTCTGCAAACTGTTGGCTAGTTGGTTTGTGTACAACGCACAGAGCTGGATGTAAACAGTCAAGAGGTCATGTGTCGCAAACTGCCGTAAAAATCACATTTGAGACGCATATTCTGAATGTGCTGTATATATATATATATATATATATATATATATATATATATATCCAAAGAGTGTTCAGAAATCCTGAATAATATCAACATATCCAACATGTCTTAATCTGAAAATGCTCCATACAGAATAAGGTCTAAATCTGAATATCCAAACGTGATATGCTGTACATGACCCGTATCAAATTCACAATATTGTCATATTCGGAATAATAGTGGAATATTTATTGTGCATGTAAACAGTCACTGTTACATGACTCTCTACAGTCTAAAAGTAATGGGCCCAGTGTGCTTCAAATGAAGTGCTTGTCAGATTGTTGAACACCGTCTGAAAACCCCTCCCCCGCGCCTTTCCAATGTTGGAGTCAGGGCAGCTGCGCCCAACAATTTTTGTAACTTTCCAAAACCGTCAATCCAACATTTACGCCCACTTTACGCAGCGATTGGCCAGCTGTGCAGATGTGATAAAGTAGGCACGGATTGGAGCTCTTTTTTTGTCAGTCTTCACACAACTTCTTCAGTCACTTTTCAAATGTACAACACCGTTAATGCCCTTGAGGAGACACGGTAAAAGTGTGTGCTGCTATCCCAGTTTGGATGACTTTCGTGTCTCGCCCCTCTCTTTGACAGGTTTTTCACCCCACCTTCGAGTGCAGCTATTTTGAACAGCTATAAACACTTTTGCCTTTGGACATGGTCGGTCTATACTTAAATACATAAATGAAGTTTTCAGCTCACTGAGTTGGAGATTTGGCCCTCAGAAGAAAAGAACAGACCATGCTTTTGTAGTATAATTTGGTTGATAATCTCACATTATCATCATGAAAAAAAGTGTGACTGCTTTCATGGTATCATTCTTTGGAAACAAACAGGAATCATGACTTTAGTTCAGTCGTGCCAATTGTAAGAAACTGTACAAAACATGCTTTACTCTGTTTCTAGTATGTTAAAGCCATTAATCTTTTAGTAAGACAACTTCATGCTTAAATGAGTCCTCATTTTCTGCTCTGGCACTAAAGAAACGCTCCAGAAAATAACATTTCTATAGCTCTGTAAAGTGTAAAATGCTAAATTTACTAAACTCCAGGAGAATAATACAACAGTCAGAAGACAAACCAAATACAGCTGGTTCCTATATTTGCAGTTGGATAGGGTGGCCTTGGCGTTCACTGTAGCCCTCGTCTCCCTCTCTTTCCAGCCTCTCCATATCTTTCCCCATTCACTTTCTCTACTGTCTCAGCCCCTTTGCCAACCCCCCCCCACCCTCCACGGGTTCTTTGAAAGTGTTTTCCTGGTAAGGCGCAGGGAGCGGGGAGTGAGTGGAGGCCTCTCCTTTCTGAGAACTGGCCCCGCTAACATGGTTTATAGCTGCCCAGAGACAGTATCAGACATGTATGTGAATCAGGGAGGGAGGCTGCAAAAAGGAGGGAGGACGAGAGCGAAGGGGGAGGGAGTGAGAGAGGGAGTACGAAGGGAGGAGTTTGCAAACATGCCAAGCCATGGTTCACTTCAGCAGGCAGTTAAAGTGAGGCCAGGGAGAGGAGCGAGAGAAAGAAGGGAAAGAGAAAAAAAAAAACTCTCTCTGGGTTTGTAGAATTATTTCTGCTGCAAGTTGAGAAACGTTTTTCTCCGTATCTGGGGAACGAAACGTGATTTCTACTCGCAATTTGTCTCGAAAAGTGTACTTACATCTATCACTCCGAGCTGCATATGTGCACCACAAAGCTGGATTAGTGTTAGTTTACCAGCCGAAATCCATTCCAACAAGCTATTTTTCAATGTAGAAACATTATTGTTGTATTTAAAGCATGGCATGTTTCATGGCTGAAACACCACCCAAAGAAAAACAAAAATAAATACAGAGGGATTTCATTTTTTATGCACATAAACACATACAAACTACTTGTGTATCAGTAGGACAGGGCCTGTTCTATTGCAGTCCATCTTGGACAAATATTCACACTAATATGACATCATCTGCCAACCCAGAATCTACTATGTAATTTTAGAAAGAAGAAAAGCAGAGCCATTTGCATCTTTTGGCCAACAAGAAATCTGCGTTTTGCATTTTTCCAACTACTGCTGAAAAACATTGGTACATTTACATGCACTAAAGTAGACGGGTTGTTGTCGACATTCTGCAGTAACCTGATTTCTTGAATGCAAATGAGTTAACCTGGTTTCCTTAATCTGGGTAAGGGATTAAGAAAAACCCAGTTAACATTAAGATTTCTGCGAAAGAAACCTAATCTTTTGGCAATGTGTACATTTAACTGGGTTTCCAATGAGACTTTCACATGCATGCATTTGCATGACAAAGACCACTGTAGTATCACTGTAGCACCAGTGTGTAGTGAAGAAAGTGAATATCAATTGTAGCTCAATATAATTAAATCCACATGTCTGACTAAAACAGAAACGAAAATATAGAAGTATGAATAAGTAATTTTGCACACACGAGAACAGTAAGAAAAACTCTCTCCTTAGAGCCGGTCCTTGCAGCGCACACGTCAATCAAAATGCTCCGACCAGGAACAAACAACAAAAACAAAAAACATCACTGATAAAAAATATTTCAGCTTTCAAAGGCTGAAATTTAAATATCATCGAGGTCTGTGCAGAAACCTGATAACTGACCATCTGTATGTAAATGTGGGTTTTATAGTAACCACGTTACTGCAGTGCATATAAAGAATGATTTCCTTCCTTAGTTTTCCTAATAATGTGCTTTCTTGCATGCACGAAAACTTCGTCCTGCAATGTGCAGAACTACGTTTTCACTTGCACTTTGAACTTTCTTATGAAAGCAAACAAGAAAGTTTTGTGTTCTGAAACTGTACTTAAGATTAATTCATTAGTGCTTAATTTCTTGTAGTCAGTTTTACTCAAACATTCAGCTACATGTTAAAGTTGAAGTCGGTAACTTTGAGCAAATATGACAAAAACAGGCGTTTTTATAAAACTGTCACAATATCCTGACAGTAGTGCATGAGACAGACAATCTAAAAAAAACAAAAAAAACATGTTCATCTGTGTACTCGTATTGCTCCTAATGGCTTTTACAAGACTTTACAGTGCAGAAGAAAAACAACCAATCACTCATAAACTCCGATTTAACGGTCAAACTAGGCAGCGCTGATCAAATATGAATCAATATTCTGTTACTGTAATGCCTATTTCTCACTCCAAATGTTTTCAGAAACATTTTGTAGTGTACTGTTTAGCTGCAAAAAGAGAAAGTTTGCTCCGGCTGATGGGCGGTCCTTGGTTTTGGCTCGACTGTTTTCAACATGGCGGCCGGCTCATTTCACAAGCAGTGATTGGCAGCTGCCCAGAGACTCCTCTGGAGCTCTGATTGGTTGCAATTGTTCGGGCGGCGCGGTAGAAACTTTCAGATGCCATTAGGAGCACACAGAGGAACATGCTTTTTTTCACAGATCATCTGTCTCATGCACTACTGTCAGGATATAGTGACCGTTTTATAAAAATAACTTTTTATCATATTTGCTAAAAGTTACATCTTTGAAGGATGGACGATGGGATTAAACCCGTACTCGGTCAGCTCCTAACCACCAGGCCGTGGTGCTGCCCCTCGATACCAAACGTTACAATCCCTGCGAATAGTAAATGGGCCACACTAACAATAGCTCTATTCACACAACGTCCAGGGCCTCGGCTCCTTCAGGGAACTAAAAATTATATTTGTAAAATTTGGGTTTCACCATTTCTAATCTACAACGCACATTTGGTGCTAAGCCAAGGTATCCTTCCTTCAGCCGCCCCCCTCTCGACCCCCTCTTAGGGTTTAATTTGGTTCTTCCGCCCGTCTCTCCATATTACCGACACAAACGCCTGCTGCCCAACTGGTTTGTTTCACTGCCCATCAAACCACCAGGATACTGTTGTCCTCCTCACCTGCCTCTACTGGAGAAAGTTAAGGCCTGTGCTCACTCACTAATACACCCCCTTCACTCTCAGTTTTTTATTATATATTACTGGCATGGAGAACTCGTGATAAGAAAGCTGAAGACATTTGTGCTGCAGCTCCTTGTTTTTTTAGGACTTTTCAGAAAAAAAATACAGAGAAATTAATTCAGATTTGAATGAGGCCCAGTGTACTGTGTTGTACGCGATGAATAGCCAATTGGCTCAACCAGAGGTAATTCAGAGTTCACAGCCTACGTGCTCAGAGTGGTACTCAGCCCATCTGTCATAAAAAAAAGCACTGGGGAATTACAGAGAATAGAGCTTCTGACAGAGGAGGAATGTATGGTTTTATATGCAGAATGATATAAAAAACGTTTATTAATCTTTTGGCCCTTTGCACCTTTTCCTCTGGCATCCCATACAAGGAAGCAATAAATTAACCAGCTGAAGCCAAAAGCAAGGGAGTGCTAATGAGGAGAAAATCATGGAAATCTTGGGAGTGTGGAGGAACTTTGGTAACAAATCAAAGTTTTTACTTGAAGTTGAGCTCGACCAATTCAAGCCAAGTGTATGTTTGAGTTGGACGCTGTCGCAGCTGAAAGCAGGCTCTTACCATTATGAATAAATATCAGACGTGCCTATTTCCCCAAAGTCACAGGAGTGAAGAGAGGTGTGAAAGAACAGAGCACTTTGTAAAATATGTGACATTGTATTCCGTGAAATGTTATAATGTAATAACACTCAATTGGCACAAAATACAAGCACAGCTATTAAAACATTTCTTTCTCAAAATGTCAGTAAACAAGTTTAAAATTTGAGTGCCAAAAAATACACTCAAATATCTAATATCTCTAACTTGAAATCAGTACTTTGCAGCCCGTCCTGCCTGTGCGATCTTTTACCCATAGTTGAGTAGAGGGTCACAGCGAAGGAGAGCCAAGCATTTTTGTGCAGATAAGCCCCAGATGCAGTTTTGGATGCCAAAGACACATGTTAATGTTGAATGTAAAGGGGGCCACACAGACGGACAGAATCAATGCCAGACCTGTACAGGAGAGTCCAGTAAGTAGATGGATTAGCCCTTTATTATTCAGTAGAGAGTTTGGTTAGCTGTGCTTCCAAAGAGGTAAGGCTTATGACGTCTTTTAAGTATAGATTAAAGGGTCATCTCGAGGTCACTGCCAAATGTGAGAGCCCTATCAAAACTCTCGGTGTGGTTGACCAGCAACCCACCAACTAACAGCCAATAGCTGGTTTTAAATCTGTGTCATGGTCTGGTCCTGAACTTAAAACACTGTCAACGAAAAATGCAATTGTTTTGATGCAAAAAAAAAGTCTGTCAAAAAAAAAAAAAAAAAAAAAAAATCACACCTCCTCCCAAGAATAAAGACGGAACCAGAAAGATTCATAAAAGCACCAAACGTGGTATAAATTACCGTGGGTTAACGGTTATCTAACTCCTTTCCAATGTGATATTTGAAAATAAAATTGAACATGTTGGAATGTAATATAATACGTATGACTTTTTAATTATAATATTGAAAAGAGCAGACAAAAATTTAAATTAACACAAACAGAAAAATGTCTATTAAAAACTCTGTTTCCGGAGGATAAAATAAGTTTCACTGTGAAATAAACGTCCCTTCAACAACAACACAACATGGCCGATGAGCAGTATCCAAAGAAATTCATACAAAATGGCGAAGACTGCAATAACAAAAGGCTGTTGTTAATTTACATACTGAGAAATCCAGTAACTTCTGTGCTGGTCTCTCAAACTAATTTAACACTGTATTTTAAGCTCACCTTAAAATTGAAAACGGTATCGCGCTACGAGCGTATCATTGTTCTAACGGAAACGGCAGCTACACTGCTGAGAAAAAAAACATGCGACAGAGAATTATATATCCAAAAAGGCTCTTACCTAGAGACGACTCTGGTCTTGGGGCAGCAGGGAGCGGTCGCTGGGACCTGGGTTGACTCGATGGGAGCGCCATCCTCACAGGTCCCACGTACTCGACGTACGTCCCGGGGAAGTCGCCTCTCTGTTTGGTGCGCTCGTTGTAGCCAAGGAGCCAGCCGAGGCGCTCGGGCTGCTCCACGCAGCCCTCCTGGTAGTTCTCCATGGACAGCAGAGAGGCCTTGCTGACTGTCAGAAGGTCCCCAGGCTGCAGATCCAGGTCCTCTTCCTGGTCCTTCGTAAATGCGTAAAGGGCAAGGTACTGAAAACCTTCCGTCGCCATTTTGTTAGGGAGGCAAAAATCAAAATGGCCACTGAATAGAGGATTAGACGGTGCAGCCCGAGTCCCACTGCAACAACAGGGTTCGGCTATACAGAAATCCTCTTCAGGAACCAGAAAGGTTTGAGTCACTAAACTCTGGTGTTGGTACGGTGGCTTTAGGGGGTCGGGGGGATGAAGGGAGGAGGGGGAGTCACCCAAAGCTTAGAAGCATTTTTAAAAAGTCGATAAGGTAGCGTTCTGCAGCGGCTACGTCTGCGGAGGCAGCGGTTTCAGACCTGACCGGTGTTGGTGGGCTGGTGCACTTTCCTCAGCTTGATACCCCGGTTGAGCCAGATGATGGAGCAGAGGGAGAGCGTTGGCAACATGCTCTTTCAAGCAGCGAAAACCTGCTGGCTGGGTGCTATTGGAGCAGCCGGGTAAAAGATTTTGCCAGTCGAGGGCCCTGCGCCGTTGGCTCTCCACGGTCAAACGAAGTGGTCTGATTGGAGGACGAGTGGCAGAGTGGGAAGGTCTTTAATCCTCTTCGGTTCTCTCAGGCTCCCACATGTTCTGGACAAGGATTATGACCGACCTGCATGACATAAAAACCCCAAAAACGGAGAAAAGGGAAAAGAGGAAAAAAAATTAATTAGAAATTAGTCCCAAAAATAAAAACAAAAATCATGAAAAATACAAATTAATTTCCAATAAATGTCGTTACTATTCGATAAATAACCACAAGTAAAGCGGGCACATATCGACGTGAAACGAAGCTCAAAGCGGTGCATGAAAATGGCGAACTGCGGCAGCTCCGTGCACTTGTGCAGTCTTCGCCGAGGACAGAGAGATCGGATGATGCTGCTGCGTCATGACCAACAGCAGACTGGGTCCCTGGACAGGAGCCTCCATTCCCTCCACATTCACACACTCACAGCCTAAACTGACGCATCACAGTTTCCACAGGAACAAGAAGTTTCACTGCGAAATAAACGTCCCTTCAACTTACACAACAACATGTGTGCGAAGAAATTCATGCAAAATGGCGAAGACAACATTTTCGCAGAATGAGCATGCAAAGGAAACTAAGACTTGCATCACGGCTGTAGGGCAACCAGAATTTTCTGAAACATGCAGAACCCTTCGCAACAGTTTCCCTCTCCTGTAGGAGAGAAAAAAGGCAGCTCTGTGTTGCCTCAGAAATATTTTCGGCTTCATTCTGTCAAAATAGCTAAATCATACTGTACCAAGATGAGAATACCGAAGGGACAGTCAACTGAGCAACCAAAGCCTGGCACAATATCAGAAAATACCACTTAAAAGCAAATGTCTCGTTGCATAATATCACTCTCCTTCCAGTCAATTGTTTCACAGTATCTATATACAGTAAAAAGGTCATTCATGGACCCATAACGAATATTCTCTGATTGCAAAGCCCAATAAAATGCCAAGCACCAGTGCGTAATTACTATTATATGGAAATATAATGTATCTTTTTTGGCCATTTGAGCGGGGCAATAAAAAAAAAATGCTACAAAGTTCAAATTTAAAATGGCAACTACTGAATACTGAGACAGGGAGCGAGGAAAAGAGAGATTAGAGTTTCCACCAGATTAAAGTGCATCTGTGGTCTGTGGACCAACCAAGGACAACGGTCCTGTTAACGTCTCTGGACGGGATGAGAGGATGTCAGTGAGGAGACGGTGCAGGTAGAGAGGGAGAGTGAAAGAGAGACAGGAAGGTAGATGGAAGTTCTGGTCTTGTATGCCGGGACTAAGAAGCTATTTGGGGCAATTTCCCAAAACATTCAAATCCAAATAACCATAGGCCCGGTTTGCGAGGCCCGATGTTGTGCAATCATTTCATTAACGTTCCTGAACGGACAATGTTTTGAGTGATGCATTGCAGACGCTTAAATAAAATTAGGTGAGAACGTAAAAAAAATAAAGCTCCGGTTTGCATCTTTGAATGCCAAAGTGCATGCTTTCCAACCTTAGTCTAGATTATCCTCTCTCCCCCCACGACGTTCGAAAAAGCGAACGTACATTCACTGCAAACCTTCGTGAGTAACAACAGCATCTTTTTAAAAAAAGGTTTAAGAGTTATCGTGACAAGAGGATGCAGCACAGTGCAACACTCACCCCACTTTTGGTTCAGAGAGAAGCCGGACAGGCTCAGCCAGATTCTCGATCCAACATCCTTCGAGCCGAGAAGCAAGAGGTGCCAGGCTAGACACGTGGCACTGGCATACCCAACCACAGCCCGCAATCCTCACACCACCATAACCCCCCCCAACCCTAAACTCCCCCCTCCCTCCACCTGCTCTCCAACCCCCCCAAACACACACAGAGTCCTGCCTCCACCCCCCCCGCCCAACATCCTCAGCCAGCGAAAAAGTCCAGTCGTTTTTCCAGTTGCCATGTTTTATTTGTTTACAGTCAGAGCGCTGCTGCAGAAAAGAGGCAAAAAGAAGATGAAGTAAAAGAAAAAGCAGTGCGCAGGGAGCCCTCTTACGCAGTAATCCTGTTTTATTATTTAGTTCCAGAGCAGAAAAAGTCGTACAAGGTGAGAGAAGTGTCATCTCTGTTTCAGTCCTGGTCTGATAGTGTTGTAGTAGCTCACAGTTCAGGGCAGCAGCAGCAGCTGGCAAGCTCAGCGTCACTGGATCCATCCTTTTTTTTTTAAAAGACTTTTTATTCAATCAGAGCAGAGAGCGACAGAAAGCAGCGAAAAAAAAACAGTGAGACTGAGAGACGGAGCACTTTGCTATCAGCAGAGTCCAAACGGCTGAGGGAGACCACAGGAAAATAATTAATGAATAGGCAGCAAGTAACTCACTGTTGCTAGAGAGAGGGAAAGCTAATCCTGCGCTCTGATTGGCTGCTGCTCTGGCCATGTGCTCCCCAGTCACCAGAGAAGCCGGGCAAATCAAGGAAACGTTCTAATATTAGAAAATGTATCTAGGCAGTGATCAAACGTCTGACCCAAACAACTCCACCTTTTCCCACGCACTTGACTTTTTTCATCTCTGCTAATCTTGATGAATGCTCATCATCTTTGAGGAAATGAGGATTTAAAATCTTCTGAAACTAACACAAGATGAAGATGAAAAACATTACATGGAAAAACTGAGGGCTGCGTGTGATTGGAGAGAATTCCATGAGTCATGTTGAAGTCGTGCAATGAGATGAAAGGAGAGGATTTTTGTTTCTCTGAGTTGACAGGATGATAAATGTGACGATTATAATGCACGAAAAGAAAGAAAAATACAATCTGTCCTTTCATTAAAAAGGGAAACTATGACACACTCCAAAGTGCTGGTATACTAGTTAAGTAATACAACATGTGGTCAATAGATAACAACTCTGCGTTATAACTTAACACAGTGCTTTATAATATATATTTATATATAATACATCCACATTCACAGTAAGTCATTATTCTTCTGTTTTCATATTTATTTCATTTTGTTTAATTGCGGGGGAAAGCGAGACCTAGACTGAACTCAAAATGGCATCTAGATTTTCCTCTGCTGTCTGCAGACATCAAATGACTCTTGATGTGTTTAGTCAGCCAGTGGAGCTCTGACCTGTTCATTATACACCAGTATGCATAATGTAAAATGGCAAATAAGCTATTCAGAGCATCACTAACACAGTCGAGTGAGACAAGAGCTACTGACGGAGCTTGAAGACCAACAAACCAGATATGCTTATGTGATTAATCATTCATTTAACGATTTTTACAGTTGTCCTTTTAATATTTAAATGAATATCATGAGGTTGTTAGTTATTTATTTATACATAAAACGACCAGCACTAATTAAGAGTTGAAACAACAAGTCGATAAAGTGATTTGTTGATTGGCAGAAAACTAATCAGCAATTATTTTTATAATATAAATATAATATGATTGTTTTTCGAGCAAGAATGTCAAACAATTGATGGTTACAGCTTCTCAAATGTGAGGATTTTCTCTGTCTTATCTCATTGCAAAATAAATATATTTGGGTAAAGGTTTAGACCTTAATTGTAATTCCTGTTAATTTTGAAGTTCATGTTCATGTGTATGATTTATTATTCTAATAATAAATAATGATTTAATGAAACTATCTATGTATTTATTTGTTACATTTTGTTTTACAAAGTTAAGAAAGCAATGTTTAAGTAAAGCCTGATGTTGCCTTACTCATAAGAGAATGATCCCAGTCACGTCCACTTAGTGAGGCATACAGCTGGTTAATTAAACACTGGTATCGGATCGGTACTCGGTATCGGCCAATACCCAAAGCCCAGGTATCACTAACAGGACAGGACATGTTATAGTACATTTTTTTAGAAAATCAAAACTGGTTGTGGATAAAATAACCAGCCAGGACTCATTTTGGCTGATCCAGCAAAGCAAATACCTTCCAGATCGAGGTACTTCACTATATTGATGCAAAAATCAGATACAAAAACATAAAACTAGAAACTAGAAACTAAACATAAAACTGAATAAATGGTATGGGAAAATATCTGATGGTAAATGTATTGTCTGACAGTATAGATTGTCATATGGACCAACATTATTATATACTATTATAGCCCAATCGATACTGGATTTTTGAGGTTGATACCGATATATAATATTTGTTTAACATAAACACATGAACTTGTCAGCGCTCTCTGATGGACAACTTATAAACAGTGTTTTAAAATTACCTCAAACTTTGTTTGGTATTTCTGTATATCGATAACAATATATCTGCAACAAGCTAATATCAGCCGATATATGGGCCTTGCCAATTAATCAGTCTAGTTTTATATTAAACATCAAATTACCAAATCATATGTCAATATACTGTATGTATGTAATTAACTTCTCCAGTGTCAATATATCACTCAATGCAGATGAACAAGTTTATCTGAGGACCTGAGGGTGTTGTACATCTTGTCCCTTTTCAACCTACCATATCATTCTTCATCATCAATTGAGACTTTTTTAAAGTTTAATCAACAGTCACATCTATGTAGGTCAGTGTAAAAGTACCATTTAGCAAAGTTTGAAGGGAAACATGCCATGGCAAAGTCCAAATATCAGCCGCAGTTCACCGCACGGTTGTGATTATTTTTCAAAAAGAGCTGATGGGTTAATGAGTTTAAGAATGTAGTTGTTTTTTAATAAAAGGATCAAATTGACACGTTGCTGTGTGTCTCAGAGAGATAGTTTAAGCATTTCATGCATCAAGAAAAGCAAGACTGCACTTTTCTGTTGTCCTTAAGTGACTTTGACTGAGACAAATACGTGCATTGTACAAAATCTAGATATTTACGTGGACACGCGGTTATTGCTTTAAAGTGTGTGTATGCGTTGGCCTTTCACGGCCCTGCTGGTGAGGAGCTGACTATACAGAGCCACCACGCATGCAGCCTGGCCTCGGGCCATCTGTCCACATGGAACTGAAAAATCTACTGCGCCACAGGCAGCGAGGACAGGCCAACAACACAGCAGCTTGTGAGGACTCATTTTTCAGCCTAAAATGGGGGCTTGGGTGTTTTATGATTTAAGTTATGTTCACCTGAATTCTATCTGTCCTTAATGAAGCCGAAAAGCTCACTTGGCTAAGTAGAAACATCTGCTACGAAGATTATGTAGCACTGAGACGGCACTGTTCTGAAAAGTCAACTGTACCACAAGGCTCTACAGTTAAAGAGCACTCACTGTATTTATCAGAAGATATAAGATGCCTCGGCTTGTTTAAAATGCTACCTTAAGTCGATGCGACCACGCTGTTAAATTTTAACTTTTCAATGCGACAAAGAAATAAAATCTGATAACCCTGCAAAGTCTGCGGCAGTTAAAAATACCACAAGCCTTTTTGCTGCGTAGTTAGCATGCAGAAAGCCTCATACGTTACCCATTTACTCCTAACAAGTCCAATATAAATGTATAAAACCGCACTCAAACCTCTCCATAACTAACATGAATATATGCAGGTAGCATACAGTAGTCTCTATTGTATTGCATGCAACAGAGATTAATAAGGAACCACTTTTACTTGTTTGATGAGGAAGTAATTCAAATTTAAGTGGCACCGACATAAAATTTCACTTAACTTGCCAATTGATGCATCATCATCACAGGAATTCCTGGCTATTATTTCTATTTCTGTGTAAGTACATCGAGAGAGATTCCTTGTATGTGTGCACACATACTTGGCCAATAAAGCAGATTTTGAATACGCAGAGGAAAAACTGTCAGTAAGTCAGTGTCACATCCAGGACAGAGGTTTCCAAAAGGTGTATTACAAGTGACTAACTAGATTTGTATCCAGTGTGTTGTGCACATAGGCTCATTTATCTCCCTAACAAGATAAGGAAATCTTTGTAACTATCAGATGTTTTTGTTTTTCTTGGGTACAAATCTCAGCCCAGGGTCTGCAACATTTATAGAGCCACGTCCAAATGGTCTTTAAAGCTGTATTTCGACGGTACTGATACCAATACCGGATTGGATATCGGGCCGATACTGACTCAAATAGCTGGATCGGGTATCGTGAAAATGGGGCCGATCTATTCATTTCAATTTTATGTATATATACACTGTCATTTTAATTCCTGTTCAAGTTTTGACCAATTTGTTGCTGCATTAAAAAGGTTTACACTTGAATTGTAATTCCTGTTAATTTTGAAGTTCAAGTTCATGTGTATGATTTATTATTCTAATAATAAATAATGATTTAATGAAACTATCAAAGTGTTTATTTGTTAAGTTTTGTTTTACAAAGTTAGGAAAGCAATGTTTAAGTCAAGCCTGATGTTGTCTTACACATAACAGAATGATCCCAGTCACGTCCACACAGTGAGGCATAGAGCTTATTGATTAAACACCGGTATCGGATCGGTACTCGGTATCGGCCAATACACAAAGCCCAGGTATCAATATCAGGACTAAAAAAGTCAGATCGGTGCATCCCTAATATTGATCATGTTATAGTAAATTTTTTTGAAAATCAAAACTGGTTGTGGATAAAATAGGACTCATTTTGGCAGAGTAAATACCTTCCAGATCGAGGTACTTCATTATATTGATGCAAAAATCGGATTGGTACTCGATATCGGCCGATACACAAAGCCCAGGAAACACTACTAAAAGTCAGATCTGTGCATCGCTAGTAACTATCAGATGTTTAGTTTTTCTTGGGTACAAATCCCAGCCCAGGGTCTGCAACATTTCTAGTGGAGCAACATCCAAACCGTCCTTAAAAGACGTATTGTGCTGCTATTTCCTATCAAATAACACCATTTCAGTTTTAACTTGGTCCCCCAGCTGAAGGACATAATATAACAAAAACAACCCCAGCTGTACTGGACTGTCTGCATGGTGCAACTTGAAGTTGAGAGGTGACACTTTGGCATTTTGAGCACTTCTTTTGGGGAAGTTTTTGGGGCAT
Organism: Sebastes fasciatus; assembly: GCF_043250625.1. Classification (NCBI taxonomy): domain Eukaryota; kingdom Metazoa; phylum Chordata; class Actinopteri; order Perciformes; family Sebastidae; genus Sebastes; species Sebastes fasciatus. The sequence continues at coordinate 13,743,703 of NC_133805.1, read as the reverse complement.
TTCAAGACATTTAGAAGAAGAAGAAGAAGAATGAAGGGCTTCGCCACAAGTCATGCTTCACATTGATAAAGCAGTATAATGGAGGATTGACATTTTGGTTGCATAATAGCCTGGATTCAGTAATTACAGGAGAGAAAGAAGAAGAAGGGGGGGGTCTCTCCACACAGTTGAGTGGCTTGTCTTATTATGCAAGTGGCACAATTTCCATTAACTCCTTGATGCATGCCAAATCCTCAAACCAGGGTTGTAACACACACACATGCATACATCATGTCAGGCCTTCAGCTGTGTTGGGCCTCCCCACACTACATGGCCTCCTATAGTCAATGTAAATGCACTACTATAGTGGAACATAACACACGGTGTACACTGCAAAAGTGTGGCTTATTTGTTGTGTTAAAGACTTGCAGTACAACCTTTACAATATTAGCAACAGCTAGATTAAAACATTTGAAATTTTGCATTTAGCAAAAAAAAAGAAAAAAAAAAAAGCTCTGAATTTGGATAAATTCTGCATAAAATGACAACTTAAAGAGCCACAGCTTGTTTAAAAGTCCCCCTTTAAATGTATTCTCAGCACAAGAATGAACCACAAAACACACAACAACACAAATAAATCAACTTTAAAGCAACATTTAGAAAATAAACGTCAAGAATATAAATAAACATGATCAAAAACAATCTTTAAACTTGTAAACTAGGACACGAGTCAACAGCGTGAACTGCGCGAAGCACACTTGCAGCGCTTTCCACCATTTTCCAGTTTACAGTGGCCGGACTGGAAATGTGCAATAACTTGGAAAACTCACCGCGGAGGATATTTTCTTGACTCTTCTCACTTTTTTGCAGCTTTAAACACTTGAAAGTCGCAGACAAAGAGTCCGTTTTGGTGGCTTTATCTGCGGGACGATAGCTTCTTCTTCTTCGGTGTGCAATAAACTATGAAAACCGTCCTGTTCACTTATTGCTTCGCCTTCTTTTCTCTCGCTCTTTCTTTCTTCTCCCGTTCATGACTCTCCCTGCTCTCCCTCTCACTCACACAGCCATTTTCCAGCTCAGCACGGCGCAAGGAAGGAGAGTGCGTGGGAACTAATATGAGGAGCTCCGGAAAGTGACGAAGCCGAGCGGAGCGGCGGAAAAGGCCGAACGATTAGTGAGGGGTCACCGGATGGCCTCTCTGCCCATAATGGAAATATGAACCTGACAAGGCTACTTTTTACAACTTTATTTTATTTATTAATTGTCAATAATCAATAGAAAAGTCACTATACAGGGAAAGTTAATTTTTTTATTTTTCTGAACAACACTCACCAGTGACACAACACATCAATCAATCAATCATACCTGACAACAACATACACACAAACAGCCACAGCTGGTCACAAAGGACCTAACTGATTCTCCATCATGGATACATAAAATTAAAATTGTAGAGAATACAACACAGGGAGAGTATCTGCAAATAAGTCATGAAATAATAAGAAGAAGAAGAAGAGAAAAAAATAAAAATAATAATTTTAAATATATATACATATATATTTATATACATACATACATACATACACATACACATATACATACACATACATACACATATACAAACATATACACATATACATACCTACATACACACACATATACATATACTCACATACACACATACATACACATACATACATATATATAAAAATAGAAAAAATAAATAAATAATAATAATAATAATAATAATAATAATGAATAAATAAATTAAATTAAATTTTAAAAAAAGGAAAAAGAAGATATTACTACTGGCTACTCAGAGATTACTGTAGTGGGTTTCTCAAAAAATTAAAAAAAAAAAATTTCTTTTTTTTTTATACTTTATTTTTTCCCTTTTTTCAAGGTTGTTTTCATACATGCAATTTACAGTTCGTAATTACAATAGTTTATATACCAATTTTTAAGTAGATGAGCTTATAGACAAACTTATTAAGTACACTAGAGAAAACTAAATAAAGTTCAGTATATTTAGTTTACTAAACTATTTTACTAAACCTCACGATTAGTGAGGGGTCTTCCCATAATGGAAATATGAACCTGACAAGGCTCCTTTTTACAACTTTATTTATTATTATTTTTTTTTTCAAGGTTTTTTTCATATATGCAATTTACAGTTCGTAATTACAATAGTTTATATACCAATTTTTAAGTAGATGAGCTTATAGACAAACTCACTATTTCCATTTTATGTTACTTTATACTTCTACTCCACTACATCTCAGAGGGAAATATTATACTTTTTACTTCACTACATTTATTTACTAGTACCTTTCAGATTCTGATTATCAAAAAATACAATATGATATATTATTATATATTAAATGTACTCAGTGGTGGAAAGTAACTAAGTAAATTTACTCAAGTACTTCACTTAGGCTAAGTACACTTTTGAGGTACTTGTACTTTACTTGAGTATTTCCATTTTATGCTATTTTATATTTCTACTCCACTACATCTCAGGGGGAAATATTGTACTTTTTACTCCACTACACTTACTTGATAAATTTAGTTACTAGTTACTTTTCAGATTCTGATAATTAAAATATTATCAACAAATACATGATGATATACTGTATTATTATAGATTGAGCTAGCAGTATATAAAGTTAAATTAAAATTAGCTCCATCTTTACCAGCTGTAACATTAAAGTGAACGTACATTAATTTATGAATGATTATAATCCCATAATATAATACATTATTCTGACATGGGCTAGCTGCATATTGAGTACTTTTACTTTTGGTACTTTGGTATTTTTGATGCTAATATTTTTGTACTTTTATGTAAGAACAATTTTGAATGCCGTAAAGGACAAAACCTGGATTTTATCTGTGTAAACAGAACATTTATCATACCTAGTGTATTATTACTACACAGAGTAATATTATTGTAGTATTTATATGTGCTCATATCTACACCAAGGAAAGATTACGATTGTTTATGGTGCCACAAACTTGCATTTACTGACGTATGAGGGACAAATGACAAGTACAAACACTTTGTAGTCCTGGACTTTGTAGTCCCTTTGCAATGCATTTATTTCAAGCACTGTTAAGACAATAAAAAAAACAATGTCACACCAGTCTGCATCAGATACCCACATGGTAGGAATTTCATAAAGGCCAGTTTGTTTTTTTGGGGTCAACAACTTTTAATACACAAACACACTAAAACAAGTGGGGAAATGATGGAGAATGACAGTTGAGCACCCATATGAAGAAATGGAGTGTATTTCTCTCTCTCTCACACACACACACACGCTGGCAAAACTAGAGATGAGAAGAGTCGCTGTGGAGCTTCATTTCGATGTGTGATGCTGAATCGCTGGTATGGACTGCTGCATGATGATACAACTTGTGGTACAAAATAAAAAGATCAAATCAGAACAACATAACAGGATGTATATTGCATCAGAAATTCAGTGATAAATCCTACACAGACAGTTTTTTTCCCCCAAAGTACAACAAACAAACTTCTAACTTCTAACATGAACCCCCGCAGTCTACAACCACCATTCAAGGCTTAGTATGTGCTAATCATCCATTATAAAATTCCCAAATTATCAGTTCCAACTCTACAAAATACAAAGGTGTGCCTTCGTAAAACTTAAAAAAAAAAAAAAACACAGGACAAAAGTGTCTTCTGTGTGACAAATTAATCTGAAATAAGATTTTTGGTTGCTGATTCAAACATTTCCTGAATGAAAACAATTAAAACAAAAAAAACAGCTACAAAATTGGAACAAAAATAGAAAGTAAAGAATACATAGCCTCATAACAAAACTTGATTTATAATTTTTCAAGCTCAAATCTGTCAAATTTAAGAATTCCAAGGCCCTTTGGACGAGATTAATAACTTCCAAAATGCTTAAAAAATTGAAATATGTTGTAAAATTGTGGGAATATTATACTGGGATGTGAAGCATACACAATCCTTGAGATTAAGACCCTATGCCACATATAAGTATCCCGAGTCCATCTACCCTTACAAGGTCACTTTCATTAAAACACCATCAACAGCTGTTATAAGGTCCACCATAGTTTATACAATATACATCAACAGCATAGGTTATTATTAGTACTGCAACAAGACTGTTTCCATATCAAAATATACAAAAGGAGATCACCTCTACTCATTCCTTCATCCACTCAGGGCCTCTGGTTGAATTCCCCGTCATTCATCTTTCTTTTTTTTTCATAATAATTTAACAAAAACCATGACAAGTCCACACACATATTTGCACTAAAATGTAAACATTCATTCATTACACGCATTTTAAAGGAAAACAGCCAAGGAAACCGGTTTTGTGTGTTGCATCCACTGTACAATTTTTGAATCTCACGGAGAAGGAAATCCTGAAATATAAATGTGCTCTAACTGTTACACGGCTACGACAACTTGTGCAAACACTTCAGCTAGACTAGGTTCATAAGGAGCTGGACGGAAGTTTATTAGAGGACAGAGACAACAGTCTGGTTCCCGAAGGTAGTCACAAAGCTTTATCTACATGTATGTTGATCAGGTTAAACCACCGCTAGATGAGTGACACTTTTTTTACAGGACAGACATGAGGTGGAAGTAGAGCCCATGCATGCATGAAGCTTCTTATGTACAACTACAGTACCTCTTTTTTTTTTTAATGGTTCCTATGGCTAAACCATGCTTTGGCACCACTGCTAGGCTTCCGAGTATTGAGATGTTGATATTTTTTGTCCTTTCAAAATGTTTATACAAGGCCTGTGTTCAGGATTGAGGGTCCAAATGGTCGCCGACCTGTGTGATAGAGAGGCGGCGCTGAACATCTTCTGAAATTCTATAATACATTATATGTCGCAGGACAAGTTTGTTTCAAAGACCCAATCTGAACACAAAACAACACCCAGTTCTAGACAGGCATTGAGGTATAAAAACAAATATGGTACAATATCAACTGCCCTTTTCAGCGTCGGCTGTAAAACCACACTGAGAAGTTGTTGCGTGGCTTTTCTTTTGTGCAATACCTGAACTAAGAGCAGCTGAAGCATCCAAGGCATTTTCAGCAACCGAAAAAACAAGATGAGCATAAAAAGTCATAAATAAGTTTCTTCATTTAAAACAAAATATATTTACAAAATACATCAGTTACAGGTGCCACAGTGATTTGAGAACCGAGAGAGAAAACAAGCAACGAGGAAGTAAACATAGTTTGGCAGTCATTATTCTGTTAACAGTGTTGCAGGATGCATATATTACTGAGAAACGTCGATGTTAACTTTGTTCTTCAAGCAGTTGCTCGTGATGATTTGGGACTTGGTCACAGTTTTCTGGACACACATGCAAGGCCTTCAAATGTAGGTACAGTAGTAGGTCAAAGACGTATCTTCACTTCTCAGTCTCCTGAGTGAGACTCTTCGTTGACCTGTCATCCCCTGGCTAAAACCCTTCTTTGTCTTTCGACTTGGCTTTCTGCGGCGTTGTTGTACCCTGTGATCCTCTTCCTTCCGGCTTCGCGGCTGATTCTGATGGAGCCGAGTTGATCCAGGACGCCTTGAACCCCTTTGGCTGCGTGGTGGGGAGCGTTGGGCTCGGCGTCTTCTCTCTCTCCTCCAAATCGTCGAAACTCACTTCCTGCACTGCCTCCTGTTTCTTGAAGGAGTCTCTCCGCTCCGACAGTGCCAGCTTCCTCATCACCACCACCTCTTTGGAGTGGTGGTTGCCGCCGCGGTGTTGTGGCGAGGCTGTGGCGCGGTAGTGTTCGCTGCCTCCGCTGGCTGCGTCCTGATGGCCTCTCTGCCCTCCTATGTACGGACCATGACGGCCGTGCTCGCCGACGCAGACGAACCCGGTGGCGGTGTCGCCCTCCATGTCCTCCAGCCCCTCCCCCTCAGACAGAGGCACCTCCATGGTGTGGCGGCGGGTGCTGTAAGCCTTTCTGTCCCCGTGGTAACCCCCCGTCATCTTGTCTCCCGTCAGCTTCTCTGCCGACTGGACCCTCTTGAGGAGCGGCGAGCGCGGCGGTTCTGCGCTGCGGGGACGCACAGAATGGCGGGTGATGGTGGGAGGCGACAGTGTCTTGCCGTGGAAACCCTGTAGGGACTTGGGGTGACTGGGGAGGCAGGATGGAGAGCACTGGGGAGAGAGGGGCTGAGGAGGAGGGATGCAGGCCAGCGGTGAAGGAGGGATGCTGCTGGTGGACTTGCAGCGGCCGGCTTTGGTGTAGCGACCCAACACGTGTAGGGAACTGGGACGCGCCTGTGGGACAGGAGAGTTAGGGGAGCTGGAGCTAGGAGAGGAACTGGAATCTGACAGGAAGAGAAGAGAATAAAACAGTTTAGCATTACTAGACATTTTTCACAAGACGTAACATAAAAACATAAGACACGAAGAGATCGACAGGTCCCTTTTTTGGGATGCAACTCACCTCCGGAGTGATCAGGAGCAGGAGAGCGACAAGGCGTGGACGGCCCGGGAGAGAGACTCTGCGTGGGGGAACCAGAGAGGCTGTCGCTAGATGACTGGTGGAAACCCGACGAGAAGCTACGACTGCTCTGCATAGGTGGAGGAGGTGTGTGCTTCGACAGCTTCTTCAAGATGCTACGTCGTCGGCTGTTCAAGAGGAAAGAGGTGTCAGGTGTGTTGATATTGTTCTTTGCAGGCTTACTTGAGTACAAAGAGTCTCTCTCAATGAGCCAAAAATAAGAATGAGAGGTAAAACAATGAAGAACAAGAAAAAGACACATTTGATCAAAGCTATATTAGTGCATCTGTCTCTTTTGAGTCATGAATGAATGGAAATGTATGACTGTTATCTACAGTCATTGGTGACTGAAGTCTAAGTGGTCTATCTGAAATCTAATGCTAGACTTCAGACGGGTATTGCTGTAATGCTGCTGCTGCTGCATATGACTTAATTCTCCCCTCATGTACCTGTCCTGTCCGTCCTTCCTCTTGCTCTTCTTGCTGCGCCGCGCCATCTTGGCCTTGTAGCTCGATTTCCTGGCAGGGCCCACCTTGATGGACGTGTTCTCCAGAGCAGTAGTCTGCAGGGTCACCCTGTTGCCACTCTGTTGAAAACAGATCATTAACATAAACACCTGTCTATAAGGCATTCTCTCTGAGTAGGAGCAGAGCCACAAAATGATATATGGATGTATGATTTGTTTGAGAAAGTCGCAGCAGTACATTTAGACTTGTCCCTACTTAAAAACATTGTAATCATCAAAATATGTATGGAGAAAGTTATCCTCGTACCTTGAGCAGGAGCTCCACCACCTCAGTGTGGACGAGTCCCTGGACCGACTCCCCGTTGACGTGAGTGATGAGGTCACCAGCCCTCAATCCTGCCTCGTGTGCGGGACTGCCGTCCTCAACACACTGTGGACACAAACACACACACAACCTCAGATTAAAATTACTGGTCAAGCAACCATCCAATCAGCTGTTTCCATGAATGACAGTGTTTCACCTATGCAATTATTACAACCAATGTTTTCGCTTTACTCATTCAGTGAAAAAAAAGAAAATCTTGACTTTTTTTATAGAATTAAATGTAATAAGTACACTCTAAATCTGTTGAATATACTGTACAGAATCAGCTAGTCAAGGTTGAGGACACATACCCAGACCATGTGGTGAACGGTGTAGACGTCGCTGTCTCCCATGTAGACTCTGATAGCTCGCAACGCAAAGCCGAACCTCTTCCCCGAGCTGTGGATGACCACGGGAGGCCGGAGGCAGCTGATGCTGACAGAGAGGTCCCTGCTGGGGGACGAGTCTCTGGACGAGGGGTTGGACGACAGGGACAAAGACGATTTGGGGCTCGTAGGAGGACCTGCTGAGTCATCTGGACCGGGAGAAGAAGGCGATTAGAAAGGTCATCAGATGAGTGTTTATGGATTCTTAATTTTTGCATCATTCAGCGTTTGATAAAACTACTTCTACCAAACCATCTTAATACTAATGCTAAAAATTGAGGTTATTCTACTATATGTGATTCTTAGTTAAATAATTGAAATGGGAAAACATCATAATTAGTCAAGTGACATTCTTCTAACCTTGGCCACAGTATTAATATTTATGGTTTGTGTGTTTACTGTGTAAATTACACCGCATCAGGCTGTAGAGGGCACTGTAAACACATTAATAGTCTTAGCAAATATAAACAGATTACAGTCTTGCCTCTAAAAGACTTGATTAAAAATACATGATTATGGCTGGAATTTGAGCAAGCATTTGAATCTATACTAACTTCAATGGGAACTTGGGAAAGTTACATTTTAAAGACATTACTATCATCCTGTTTACCTGGGGTGATGATGAGGGACAGGCCAGAGACGGAGGCAGACTTGGGGACTTTTCCAGCTGTGGATCTGGGTTTCTCTGGGGTCTCCAGCTGGTGGGCGATGCGCCGGGACGCCCCTCTTCGGAAGGACGGCCTGGTGCCCGTGCTGTTGCTCCGGAGCCGGATGCGCCGCAGGTTGGAAACCATCCCGTCTAGAATATCAGGAGGTGCAGAGTGTGAGCACTGGTGTTTCTGAATTGCTAAATAACAGGAGAAGAGAGTCTGTGTTTGTCGGTCTTTTACCTTCCTCCTCGGCAGAGATGGCAAAGCGAGGCATGATGTCGAGGCTCTGGGTGCTGTTCATCACCAGCGGGCTGGCGCTGCGCTCTGACTGGGAGGAGCTGGATGAAGCGCGAGGACGCAAACTGCGAGGAAGACATTCAGGATGTCAGTAAAACATGTATACTGATGTAGAACTATGGAGCAACTACAAATTAAAAAAAATCCATAAATCCAGATTTGTTTTAGCATTTCCATATGTGCAGGTGAATGAGCTCTCGTATGTTTCTCAACCATTAGTTATTTGGTTACATTCATTTTGAGGAAAAACATAACCATGTAGTCCCCATTCATTATTTTAAAAATGCTGATCTCATCACACATCACAATTTTTTTCCCAGTATGCACTGAATGGAAAGCATGTCCGGTGGAGGAAGTCAGAGCGTACTGAGAAAACCCACATCAACAAACATACAAACTACATATAGAAAGGATAGAACATTATTCCAAAAAGACCATTTTCAATATCTCATAAAAATGGCTCATTTGAATATAAAGTGCTTCATATTTAACAAGAGAGTATTAACACTTCAATCTCACATTTTTCATTAAATTGATAGCTAACAAGGCGAGAACGCTCTCATAATAAGGACATCACTCTCTCACGTTTCATGCTCCCACCTCCCCCTGTGTCCATCTGCCCTCTTGTCTCCACTAGCCAACTGTTTGTGTCCGTCGCCAGGGGAGAGGACTCCCCTGCCCTCCCATCGCTCCTCCTTCTCCTCGCTGTGGCTTCGCTCTGACGACGACAGGCTCTGGTTGGACGGTGTGGAGGTGGACAGGTGCTCTGTGCTGCTGTACACCTGCAGTTTGAGAAGGAAATGTTTAATCGAGATATCTGGAGAGATCACACCAATGTTGTATTCTATCAAAGAGTCGTTAATGTGAGATATATCTTTTAATAATATATCTATATATAAATGTGTGAAATAATCTACAGGTGAAGACCAAGAAGCAGAGCAGTACCTTGCTGAAGCGGTGGGCCACAGAGGAGAACTGTCGGAGCTCCAGAGATGATTCATCATCGTTGGTTTCATCGTCGTCATCTGAGTCCAGGTGACAGTAGCGCTCTGATCGGGCTGGAGGAAACACAATGATAGTGTATTAAATAATGAAAAGCTGACGACCCTTTTTCATCCAAACAGAAATTACCGCGAGGCGTTACTGTATTCTCATAGGCCTGCGTCCTTCTGCGTTTCTAACAAAGGTGTGTCTGGGTTTGTCTGTGTGCGCACAGACAGACATCCATATTTGCATTGTAGTTAGGTGAGTCCATGCTAGGATCAGGAAAGGTGTGTAAATCTAACTGGTGTGCCACGTACTGTCAAAGTAACTGGTGTCCTCGTCCGTCTCTAGTTGAGGTATGAATTCAGCTTTCTGTCTCAGGAGGCCATTCCAGTCCAGACCGTGGAAGAACATGTGCATCTTCACCTCAGTGGTTCCACCTGGAGAACAAAATCAACAAGAACAATCAGACAATCTTGGGCCTGGTTTACAGCTCCTCCTCAGACAATATGTGCCCAGCGTCTCCCTTGATACCCTTTGACATACTCAAGTCAATAGTTTCTGGAGCTTTCACCAGTTATCCCAGCCTTCCTTGTTTACAACGGCTCTGCCTCACTCCAGATGTTGCCTTATTAACCCTCATTATCACAGCTTTGATGTAAACATAAAAGTGCGTATTTGTTGAACAATTTCCATCAAATACAGCCACAAAAATAGCTCAAACTGCCAACAAAGTGCTGAGATGAAGTCTTTTAAGGTAAAAGAGCAACTTTAAAAGGTAGGGTTGGTAATGTTGAGAAACCAGCAAGAGTTCACCAGATTTTAAAAATTCTGAAACCGAAAAAGCCAGCCCAGTGTTGCCAACTGTTTTCCAATGAAAGTAGCAGCACTAGCTCCAAAAGTCCCTAAATCTACAGAGAAAGTCAGCAACACTGACACACCGTCCCTTCAGGACTTCCTCCAAAGCCACGCCCCCAAAATTAACATTATGAACATAAACAACAAATATGGCTACTGTTAGTACTCACAGCTGTCAAAAGCTAGCAGCTTGTGGAAGACTCCGATGACGCGCAATGAGTGCACTGACTGAGTGCACTGACTGAGTGCGCAGAGGTAGGCAGGTAGGTATTTCATTCGGACCGCATGAAATGATTGGACGGGTTTATTACAGTCCTGCAACTGCCAGAGATACCGGATCTTTTTCTTTTTTTTGTCAGAGCATTTGATTTATTGATTGCCGTCGGGATGTAATGAGAATTTAAACAAATATACCAAAAAATGTTTTTGAAGAACACTACCAACCCTACCTTTAAATATTTTAAAAACTTTATATTTCTCCAACATTCGAGTTGCATTGACTTTCTCTCTCTCTCTCTCTCTCTCTCTCTCTCTAGTGAAATCCCCCCCCCCCCCGAGTAAAAGTGACAAGAAAATCTATTTGTGCCCCTTCTTGGCCAGCAGAAGGTCACAGTGCTTTGCAACCTGGGACCTCGCAGGCTATACTCTAGAGGGTCTTTGTCCACCCGTTCATCATCAGTCACACTGCCACCAACCTGTTCCCAGACGCTCCAAAGGGGTCTGTCTCAGCAGCCTGGTGATAAGGTCCTGAGCATCAGCTGGCAGAGCGTCCTCCCCTTCTGGCCAGATGATGTCATCTGGACAAAGAAGAACATACCAGTGATTCAATGAAGGGATTTAATTACACAGAAACAATGAGGTGATGACCAATAACCCAAGACTAAAATAAACAAAACATTAAACCTGTATTGTGCGAGATTTATGTGTGGAAAAACTTGCATGCAATGACTCAGTAACAATGCACTTACCGTTGACCACCTGACCAAAGAGCTGTTCTGGCGTGTCTCCAAAGAAAGGCACACAGCCCACTAAGAACTCATAGAGGATGATGCCCATAGCCCACCAGTCTACCGGCTTCCCATAGCCCTGCCTCAGGATCACCTCCGGAGCAATGTACTCTGGAGTCCCACACACCTGTAGAGAGGAAATACAGATGAAGAAGAGAGCAAAGATTGATTGTCTGTTAAGGTCATAAACACAACAAACGAGATGAAGAGATGAGAAGAGACGAACCTGTTTGTCAATGAACTCTCTGGTGTCCTTTTCGATGTGTCCTTCATACAAGTTGGTGGTCATGTTCATTAGGCCGATCTTCGACAGCCCAAAGTCTGTCAGCTTAATGTGTCCCATGGAGGTGATTAACAAACTACAAAAGAAGGAAACAGAAATGTTTCATGTTACATCAAACGCCGTCATCCAAAACATAGATCTGTGAAAAATATCAAAGGCTGAACGTTTCTGAAAATTCTGTCCCTACTTCAAAAAGATTGCCAGGCTCTTAAAGATGAAGTCTAAAAATGATGAAAGCTTGAAAAGTACTTTAGGTGCTACCTGAAAGCAGAGATAGAAAAAAATGAAAGATGTGAAATGAGGACTCACTTGTCAGGTTTGAGGTCTCTGTGTACGATGCCGTAGTTGTGAAGGTACTCCAAAGCCAGGACAGTCTCTGCAAAATACATCCGAGCCATGTCCACAGGCAGAGGGCCGATGTTCTTCAATAGGTTGGCACAATCCCCACCTTAAAGTACAAAGACAGTCAAATGCTTTGTTTAGGTTTTCTGAATGTCTGTGACATAGAAAGACTATAAATGATATTGGTTTTGTGTACCATATTCCTGGCAAATAAATGGACATATGCATGGACAAGTCAAACCTCACCTTCCACATACTCCATGACCATGCAGAGGTGCCTCCGCGTCTCAAAAGAGCAGAACATAGAAACCACAAATGGGTTTTCGGCAAAGGTGAGGATGTCTCGCTCCACAAACACCTGCTGGATCTGGTTCCTAAGCATCAGGTTCTGCCGGTTGATCTTCTTCATGGCAAAACGCTGACGGGTGTCCTTGTGGCGCACCAGAAACACAGTCCTGCATGGCGGGAGACGGGAGGGAGGAGGACACACGAGGAGAAAAAGAAGGAAAATTACAGGACAAACAGGGATATAGGAGAGGAGTTTTATAGAGTTTATAGGCGAATGACAGGTAAAGAGCCGGGGGAAAAAGGATGAGAAAACATAACGCATCACTTACTAGTGAACATCAGTTCAGACTTGAAATGAAATTGCCCAGACATATTCTAAGTGTAAACACAAAAATACTACGGCAACACATCCTCATTTTAGTTTCTTTTCCGCTTTTATTGGGCTCTCTGTGGTGTCCACAATGAGACTGAGTCAGTTGGATGCAAAAACAAAGAAGTCTGCCTTACTCACCCATAGGCGCCATTGCTAATGAGCTTGATAGTCTCAAAGTCGCTCTCCAGTGGTTTCCTACGAGGAGGGGTGCAGGCTGCTCGGCTCTGAATCACACACGTCCCAAAGAAAACAGAAGGAAAATAACAGGAACTTAGTTGTTGCGTGACTTCTGAAAAGCATGAATCCATGACTTTATTATGATAATGTATCTGCCTGTATCAACAACAGTGCTTTATTCCCCACTTCAAGAAACCCCTTCGGTGTTGTTCTAAATTTCTTCAGTACAACAGCCATTGCCTTTAACATTACTTCACCCACCACAGTTTATTCTGTCAAACTGAGAGTCACATTACAATTCATTATAACTATTTTAAAACTGTTTAATCTTATACCTGTTCTCCCGCGTCATCAGACTCTCTGCTGGACGCTCTGTGACTCGGACTCGTCTGCTCCAGGTGGACCATCTCTGTAATCACACATCAAACTCATTACAGTTTAAATGAACACCAGTGACGACAATAAGTGCTTCAAACTGACTAATGATGCAAAATTACAACTGTCACTGTATCCAAAGCAGATTTGTTAGCGTGTTTTGTTTTACGTTACGTTGTTTTAGTTTATAATGGCTCTGTTGAAGACATGTAGTTCTGTAGAGGGAGTATTTTGCTAATATTTAACAGACCAAACACACAACCTGTTTAACTGAACAATGAAGGGCTCAACAACACTAAGGTGTGAACTAAGACTAGAGAAAATCAACAGAAGTTGGGCAACAGTGTACACAATAAGAACAGATACAGAAAAAACAAGTACAAAGACGGCAACAGTGCGAGCAGTAGTAAGTTGAGTAAAGTTCAATGAATGATGAACGCCAGCACACATTTAAGAATTCGCCATGTATTTACAATTACTTTCTTATCTGTATTTGATGTTATGTTTGTTAAGTTACTCTATTTACAGAGAATGTTGTGCTATTAGGGATGAGAGGGACCGCGTTTGTGGAAGTTTGTTATGTTTATTCAAAATGTAGGTGGCAAAAAGCCAATAAACATATTGTGAAAAAAAGGATCATTTTCATTCAAAACAATGGAATGTTGTAATACATAAAACGCTACATAAAAATATCAATGATTCCTGCAATAATAAAAATGGCAGCAGGAATAGTGCCATTACCGTTTCCCCATGTCATCTAATTTTTTACAAAGTTCTCATATCGAGAGAACAGATCTTTTAAAAAAATCATGATTTTATTCTGGTAAAATAGTGAACATGCAGTACAATTCATCCAAAACAAAGTATTCTTAAATGCTTAAATAGACAGTTTTGTAGGTTAAACACTAAAAAAAATCAACACTCCACCTTCCAAGGGATCCCTGGTGAGGCCGAGCTGGCTGATGATGTATCTGGGGATGTCAGTCTTGATGCCCTGGCCCACCTTGGCGTGACCCTCTGCAACCTCCAAACGTTGGTAAAACTCCTCGGGATCAAACTCCTGTGGAAAAGAAAGGGAAGACATGTTGTGGTTTCATTTAGGACTGCAACTAACAGTTATTTTCACTGTTGTTTAATCTGTTGACTATTTTCATGATTAATCGATTAGTTGTCATAAAATGGTGAAAAGTGTCGATCAGTGTTTCCCAAAGCCCAAGATGACGTCCTCAAATGTCTTGTTTTGTCCACAACTCAAAGATATTCAGTTTACTGTCATAGGAGTAAAGAAACCAGAAAAAGGACTATGGGAAAATTAAATTAAAGGAAAAAGCTGACACCTATACACTAGGAAAAAACAGGAGACACAACTGCTATGTGAAGACAGAGCTTGTAAGAAAGAAGGTTGAAAAAGGGGAATTATGAACTTAAATTAACAGCTACACACATACTGTCAATATCAAATAGCTTATAAAAAGGACTAAAACTCCAAACATCATCCTGTCCAGCAAGTTAAACCTGCTGTTGGTTTATTCCAACGTGCAACTGTGTTATTACTACAGCTAAAACTGTCATTACTACACCATATCATCAAAGCATGAGTCACCTGTGACATGTGCATTTGAAGGGACAGATATTTTGTGGTAAGCATCATGTTGATATTGTGTCGTGATCACTGCTGTGTCTGCCGGTGAGTCTTACCAGACACTCCAGCAGCCTGGCAGGCCTGGAGATGATGATGAGAATCTTCTTGACCAGTTTGGTGATGACGGCCACCTCCTCGCTCTCTGAACGCTCGTACGCCTGATCAGGGAAGGACAAAAAGGATGATGGATTATGATTGTGACTTCATTCCAACTGGCACCAGCCATGAGGCAGCGCATCTCACCCACAGAGAGGCTGTCTGCTCTTTGGCTCATTTTATTTTTAGCATCCATTTCATCTTCTTACATTATCTGTTGGTGATTCAACAGATCAGGGCTGGTATTTCAACAGCTTGCATCAACACTCATTTCTGTTTGCTGCCTTGCCAGATTCATAAATAATAGAAAACACTTGCGAACATACTTTTATTAACATGCACAGTCTCCATATCTTAGTCTAACATCGCCTTGCCTTGGTCAAACAGCAGGTTCAGAGTCAGAGTTCAGGTTAGACAGCTGATCATTTGTAACAGGCTGTCAAACCTGTTACAAGATTTTTTTTTTTTTTTAAAAAGGTCTAATCTTCCAAAAGTTGCAAAGAAAAACAGCTTTACGAAACAGAAATTATAATTCCAGAGAAGAACTAGCGAGCGCAGGGACACATTCAAACATTTTAACATGTGACAGCGGGGACCATTTGCTTAAAATAAACTCCCTCTTTCCAAGCTGGAAAACCATTTTATTGGCAAGATGGAAGAATAATTACAGAAATGTGGCTTTAGTGGAAATTACAGACAAAATAATGTCTATCCCGGTTGTATTGTAGGATAAACTACGCTACTAAGAGACTGAATGAACACAAGAAAGCATCGACTGTACTAACTGTAGCTGATAAATGAACTTAATGTCAATTTATCCAACTTTCTGATTTAAAAAGGAGAAAGTCATTTGAGTCTGCAGCAGAAGCTGTGATCGGTTTTGCAGAAGGCGACATGTGCTGCGGTAAAATAGTTGCTGGAAAGGTTATATAATAAATCATTATTATATAATCAAACACTTGACCACTGCACAGATCTAAGGCATAATATAAAATGACAATTACTGACCAATGAAGTGGAAACAGCGCTGAATGAGAACCAATCAATTCAGTGTGTCCAGTGAAGCTACAGTCTAGCATGCAATGTCCCAGAGGGCAATCTGAGCTACCAACAATCAGAAATCCACTGATGATGTCTTAGGCTGAGTGTCCATATAGCATTTCTTTTCCAGAGCGCTCTGACTTTTATGTGCGGCCACTCTGAGCGCTTCTAGTTGAAAATCTTTGAATTTTTCAGAAAGCCTGCCAGCGCTTTTCAGCGCTACATGGACACTCAGACTTAGAAAGAACAAACACTGGCTGAACAGTAACATGGCTGAATAACAATCAAAAACAAAACTGTGTGTGTGTGTTGTCCAAGAATCAGATAGAAAAACACATCTTTTAAAGATGAGAAACACTCACCTCGTGCAGCAGCTTCTCCAGTTTCTCCTGCAGCTCAACAAAGTACCTGGAGGTGACCAGGCCTTTCTGGGACTTGTCCAGACAGTCTCTGGCGAGCTCCACCAGCTGGTGCTGAATGAATCCCAGCACACCGTCGGCAAGGGGCAGAGTGGTGCCCGGGGATAACTCTGCGATGATGTCGAGCAGCCGACACTCCATCTGGGCTGTCGCCTGGGAAACAAACAAGATGGAAGACTTCATTTAAAATGGTGACAGCAGTATTGCATTCACAGTTTCTTTTAACTCGGTCCGCAAAGGTGACCGAGTCAAGATTTCGACTTCGCCAGGAGCGTTATAATCTCTTGTCCTGGTTTCCAGGTGTAAAAAAAGCTCATGCACACGTCAGTAGGTCGTCTTTTCGCACGGAGATGCGTTAGCAAACTGAAGATGTTAAGTAAATACAAGCCGGAGAGAGAAAGAAGGCAAGGAAAAAAGTGAAAAAAAGCACTAACTATACCTTAGGAAAGCGTTCTTTGTAGACATGATTCATCATGACAATTTCATTGTCAAATGTTCCACAGGTCCGTCCAGGGCTGGAGGAGAACCAGGTAAAAGAGAAGAACAGAAAAACAGATAAGAATTACAACCAAACAATAAATATCATATTTTTGCGCAGATAAAGGTAATCATTTATGGATGCTACATTTGAATCATATAATGGAACAAATTTGAAAACTGATCAGGGGATGGAGGAATGACAGAAGTATGTTTAAAGTTTAAATACTAAACAGTGATATATTGAAGCTGTAAAACAATGTCAATCTCAAAAACTGTCATATGAAGGCTACACAAAATCTATACATTTCTTTCAAGCACATTGCAAATGTTTGACTGAAAGTGTTTACTGCCATCCGGGGTCATAAACACAGCATGTTTGACTATTACTCTAATGTAATTCAGATCAGGTTCTCATCTGCCGTATCCATGACAACATCTGTTGTGTGCACGGGGCTTCAGTTACGAGAGGGCACCTTTAAATCTGTCCGCACACATTACAAATCAATGTACTGTCATCACACATGTTAAAAATAGCAACCCCGGGTGCCCCTATACATCACATACTGCAAATAACAATATCTACATGTGACATGCACTTTACTATTTCTGGGCGAGCACAACAGTTGCAGTTGCACAGCGGTGGTTTTATTTGAGGGCAATAGCAACAGTTAACCCCTTGGGAACTATTTGAGGGCAATAAGAAACGCTTTACACACCCCTCTGGAGCTATTTTAGAGCAACACAGACACTTGTCAGTCATGGATTTCCACAGACGATACGTGCAGTAAATTAGATGTGTTTTTTATAGCATTACAAAAGTCAAAACCCTGGTGGAGTGGAATTATTAGAGGGTTTGTGGGATCTCATGTTCCGTCTGTAAACCACTGATCAGGGGTCAGATTAACAGAGCATCCGAAAGAAGATGCCGCTGTGCTGGATGCGTAAGGGCGCTTTCACACGCCATCAGAGTGAAAATTGATACTTTCGGTTCATTTTCTGTTTAGTCCGGTTCGCTTTAACACATTAAAGTGGACCAAATTAAAATATAATTTGCAGAGGGTCATGTACGAAGGAGCAAATTTATCTTTTTCGTCTTGAGATGCAGGGAATCGCGGATCTACTGTGAGCAGGAATCCCTTCTCCTTCCTCTTTATTTAGCGTATTCTGTATGTGTTCTTGTGCCCAGATGTCAAGCAAAAACATCAGACTTCGGCAGAAGACCTAGTCAGTCCTCTCCCACTCATGTGAACCTGTCGTTTACCTGTGTCCATCTCAAACAAATGTGTGAGTGAGTGAGTGTGTGTTGGTTCGCTTGGAAGCGGTCCGAGACCAACTCTCGCAAGAGGTCTCGGACCGGTTGTTTTGGTCCGCACCAGAGTATGATTATTGCGTTCGCAACTGCCCAAACAAACCGCACCAGGGGTTGAACCGCACCAGAGTTTGATTAAAACGACCTAAATGTTGCCTTGTGAAAGCACCCTTAGTATTTTTGCTGTGTATAAACTTTTATAACCAAACTAGAAAAGTTAACAAGCCTAGATCCTTGTAAAAGTTTTGACCTAACTATATACTGGACTATTTCACATTATCTCATCAACTTGAAATTAGAAACCCCAAGTGTTAAGAATCAATAAATGATAAAGACCTTCTTGTACAGTAAGTGTAAGTCTTGACTTCTGCATACCTGGAACAGTAGACTAATCTAGAGAGTACCTACAGCATACACATATATATACTGTATATACATGTATATGTTGTAGGTACTCTGTATACTGTACTGTATGTATATGTATGTATGTATGTAGCATGGGCAGGGACACGTCACAGAAAAAAACAACCACATCAACATGTTGCCAACACCCTCCCCAGCCCATTATAAAAGTCCCCAGCAACCTCAAAACCCCCCCACCACAAGAGCTATTTAGAGGGCTTGTTTAAGTGTTTAATGAGAGCAGCCATGCTAACTGATGAGGAAATTCTATATTTTCATCCATGGGATCACTAGCAGAGGCTTTCCCTCCCCCCCCCAGAACCACATCACATAATTATCGCACCATATTCAAATCCTCCCTAGCCAGTATGCCATTATTTCTAATCACAAATGAAAGACGTAACGGAACATGTGTTGGTTTGATGCCGAGCAGCTTTCTCACCAAATGTGCTTGTTTACATTTGTGTTTACAGCTCGGCTGCTAAGTAGCACACGGACGCTAGCTGCAGTTAGAACTTTCAGTGGTTGCAGTACTGCTAACAGTTTGTCTATTATTTCAAATCCATGTTTGAGTAAGCAGCTGTGTAACAGAGGGGGGAATGTACAGGAGGCTGACACTGCTGCTCCTTGTATGCCTAAAGCTTCTGGAGGTGGTAGGCTTTATAGGAGCTTCACAGCTAGCATCTTCAGGTAGAGCAGCAGAAGTTTCCAAGCACAGTGGAGGAAGAGCAGCAGCAGCATCACACTGCAGCTATGCTTAGACATGCCTCTTGGCTGGGCCAAAGAACTGACAGGTAAATGTAAGCTAACAGGAAAATTACAATGGCAGAGAAGAAACTTTGGCTCAATAATGAAAAATACAAAAAGGCAGCCATTACTTCTTTATCTCCCCTTTCATTCTCACTCACAGGCTTTGTCCGAAATCACATACTATACACTTCATACCCAATAGGTGTACTCTCATGCAACACACTTTTGCATGAATAAACTGTAGTATGTAACTTTTTGGACGCACTGAGCAGTAATTTACATCGTCACTTCCCGAGAGCCTCCTTGCCCGTTGGAGACGTGTAACCATGGTAACCCGTGCCAACCACCTCAGAATCAAAGTCTGAATTCATTTAAACTATACATTGCGCCTAGCAAAGTGAAATCTTATACTTACAGTTAAACTGAAGCGTTATTGATGTTACAGAGCTGTCTGTTATGAACACTGTCGTCACTACCGCATTGCATTGTGGGATATTTATGCCACCGTAGTGTCCAGCGTTGCATACTGTAATAATTCACTGGAAATAGTACACAATTTGCCTTCTATTGGTTACATACTAAGGTTTCTGACATACTAAAAAAATCTACTTGACAACACAGAACACTTGACTTGTATACAGACGTTTTATTTCTTATTTTATTGTCGGTAATTGTTTTTTTTATATATAGTTATATAGTATTTACGTAAACACCTATTTTTCCACTGCTTGTGTACATAACAGCCCTGCCTATTCTTTACCTTTAGTTGTCCAGCGTTGTTGACCTTGTTCATATTTCTATTATGTTACTTCTATTTCTGTGTTAGTACATCAAGAGAGATGCAAAACAGAGTCAAATTCCTTGTATGTGCGCACGTACTTGGCAAATAAGGTGATTCTGCCAATCATTTTTTTTCATAAATGAATGTTAGAGATGTAAGCAATGCTGGACTTCAGTGCCATGCCTCATGACATCATCCTCACTCATTTGAACCTACAACAGAGGCGTGGCTCTTTGGTTCCCATTCAAAACAAACTAATCTGATGAGATTATCACTTCTCCCAGCGGAGTGCAGTGTTACAGAAATGTTTGTGTAGTCCACACATACATCTGCGCAGTATAATTATTGTATAATTCAAATCGAGGGCTACCTGAGACTGCGTGAGCGGAGCCTGACGGGGGGCGAGGCCTGCGCTCCCTCTTCGTCCGCCACACTCTCCGTGCTCCGGAAGTGTTTGAACAGGAAGTGGAGATCATCTTGCGTGGGCTGGAAGGGCAACTGGTGCAATAACTCCTGGGAAGAAGATGACTGGAGGGGGTAAAGACAGAGATGGGGAATGTAAAAGAGAGAAGTGGGAAAGAATAGTGTACAGAGGTCAGTGTACTGGAATATATTGTAAATGTGTAATAAAAACAATAATACTGGCTAAATACTTCTTTACTTCTTCTTTTATTTGCACATTTGTATCCATGTCAGGCCGTGCTTCTGCTGCTTTGATGATATAACATCCTTCGTCTAATAAGAGAGTCACACACTGCTCTCACATTCACTCATTATCCTGTTAATGCTCAGAGACTTAAAGGCTTTCATGCTCCACTATAGATCTGATTTAGATGTAACACTTAACAAAGACATGCTGAAAAGGCCGCAGTAAAGCAGAAGATCCCTTTAGTTTTAAAAAAAAATGCCTCCGTGAGCTTCAGTGTTCTGCTCTCCTAAAGCAGGGGTTTTTTCTTCCCTGCTGCAGCATGCCCCGAGGCACGCAGCAACGGCTGTTGTGTTGGCCATGCATGCTTTAGTTTTCTCTTTCCAAGACAAAATGTGTGACACGCAGCCTGGAATTTATGAGAACTCCCATCTGGCTGGGATCTTGTGTTTCACTGGAGGAAGAGCAAAGGGAAGAAGAGTGGCTGGCGGAGAGAGAAAAACGTGAAAAGGGGAGAAAAGCACACAGAGTAACAGAAAGTAATGGCTAGAAAGAGGGGGAGAAAGATACCCTGAGGAGGAAACTAGAGACGTGTCAGAAGCGAGCGAGAGCAGCATAAAGACCTCACTGACAGCGAGCCTGAAAAGGGGCATTGTGTGGGGAGGAATGACCTCACCGTCTCCGAGCCATGTGGTTGGCCGTACAAAATTACAGCCGTGACAGACGAGAACGGGTATTGTTTTTACAGCCAACTGCAGTTTCAGTAATGACTTTCTAGACAAAGTCTCAAGATAATCAACGCAGAAACCGTCAACAAATAGTTGGGCTCCCCATTTGGACTTTTCCCGAAAGGAAAAGCCACGTGAGGAAATGTGAAGCGCTGTACAGTCCCTACTCACGTGTGATGTCATCCAGGAAAAAGAAGCACATGCTTTTCAACAAGACCCGTGTTATTTTAGAGATAAGACTTATGCCTGTACTTTCCCTCGGTTTCAAGGTGCTACACAGAGTACGGCTCAAATCGTTTTGGTATGAAGTCATTTATTTAATGGAAGGTCACATGGTCAAATATTAACCAACATCACTCTTGTTGTGTTCCCACTAAAAATAATGTTTATTTTTTAAGTCAGGCAGTAACATTTTGTGTATTTGAATTGTCATGTATGTATAAAACACTCCATCTCTACTATAAATCATTCCAGCAAAACTCTGGGAAAAGCATCTGAGGATTCATGCCTATTTCCTGTCTGTAGAGGAATGTGCGATGAAGGGCCGATGATGGAGAGATGCATCATCGTTGGATATATCCTGTTATGACTGAGTCATTAAAGTAGATAACATAAAATTTCCAGTCAGCTGTTCTGTATAAATCAACTGCCTGCAGAGTGTATGGTCGACCAGACTGTCGAGTAACGCTGTTGTGATGGTGTGAAGTTTTCCACCCACCTCTGACAATGTATTCAGTGTCTCTTTACTTGCATCGGTTAAACAAATGATCTCAACCGTTTGCTCTGCAGACGCCACAAGGTCTGTGTGAAGTGAAATTGAATATATAATGGTCAGGTCACCCCCTGGATTTTAAAAAGTTTTGTTTCTTTACCAAGAACAGCGTGATCAGCTTGGATCAAAACAGCCAAAGACATTTCTATTTTTTTTTACAGATTATTTTTGGGGGTATTTTTGCCTCTATTTGTCAGTTTAGAGACTGAGACTGTGGAGAGAGAGCGAGAGAGAGAGCGAGAGAGAGAGCGAGAGAGAGAGCGAGAGAGAGAGAGAGAGAGAGAGAGAGAAGGGTATGACATGCAACAAAGGTCCCAAAGGCTGGAATGAAACTCGGGATGCGCTGTAACCCCTCAGCTACAAAGGCGCTCCGCCAAAAACAAAGTCTATGTCTATAAACTGTCTAAATAAATACATTTATAAATGTCTCTGTCTACCTCTTTGTTGTCTATTTTATGCTCAGTCATTGTGGAGCACTTATATTTTTGCCACTTTAGATCCAGTGTTTGGTTTGTCCATTCTGGGCTACTGTAGAAACATGGCAGACTCCGTGAAGAGGACCCGTTACCCTGTGTAGATATGAAGGGCTCATTCTAAGATAACAAAAACACAACCATTCTTAGTTTCAGGTGATTATACACTAACGAAAACATAGTTAGGAATATTATATGCAGTATATAATAATATATAGATTATATTTCTGCTAATGGATCCCCTGAAATGCTACACACTGTGCCTTTAAACTTTCATATGACAAGCTGAATCTATATCACTTTACTCAAGATATTAAATACGCTTGCAGTCTTTTGCTACCATCGGTTTGTCATAAGGTATAAAACACCACTTTTACAGCTCATCTAAAGTATGGTCCAGGTGCCGCAGAGCTCTTTTATAAAATAACTGTAAACCAGGGTGTACTGTAAATCAACAAGCATTTATAGGTGGATTTCTTTCCTACACTGTGTGTGTAATCTGATGGGATTTACGGTCCAGTCAGTCAACACCGTAAGCTTACAAGACACCATGGCCCCGTAAACTGATTGATACACTGAGTATAAGTAACACGGGGAGCTAAATGGTCCCATGGCAGTGGTTTGGAAAGAGGTTGAATATCTGATGAAGGAAAGAGGCAGACCTTACTGCCACTGACGACAGCAAGGAAATACAGACAGGGACAGAGAGAGACAGAGAGAGACTTACAGATACTGATGAACTGGGTGCATTGGTGCAGTATCCAGACGAGGGAACCGACGCCACAGACCACCTTCGCCCGTCCGCTCTGCAGAAACAAAACAGCGACAGACTGCTCAGCGGTAGCTCTCCCTATCGCATAGGAAACCTACACATCCTGTTGACTCGCTCCAAACATCAAAGCTTCGCCTTTTTACACCTGCAATCTGCCCATGCAAGTTAAAAGCGATAAGATCTGATGCTTGAAACAAGTGTGTTGATAAAAAAGAAGAGACACCAGATTGTCGTTTTCTTACCTTTCAGTGCGGGCCAGTTGGCTACACAGATGCACAAAAAAGGAGGAAGACACAAATGGAGAAAAAGAGTGAGGAAGAGGGGCAGGCGGAGACACAAAGTGAGAAAGAAAATAAACAGTGTTTAATGAGAGTGACAGAGTAAGTCTGGCTGTCAGAGTCATAGCATTGTTTGTCTGTCACAGCTCGCAGCCAGTGGCAGTCTGCTGCTGAACACCTGCCAAGCTGCCATCACACTGCAGCACTGAGACCCACAGACACTTGACTCGTGACTCATTATATACACACAAACATACACCAACAGAATGCATTAACAATGTGAATTTATGTGTGAAATTTCCACGTGTAACAGCGCCTCTATTTCCATTGTCCCCCTGCTTTTCCCACCTAATATGGCACTCAAAGGACGTGTGCCAATTTCCCTCACTGATTCAATCTGTGATGACAAGGATGCTCAAATGTTTTCTCTCACAAACCGGCTCTTGGGGGACATGCAGCTAAATCAGGGGTGACACAATGAAATTGGATGGTGGCTGAGATCTGAGGATTAGTCGGGCGAATAATAAGACGTGTGTGTTGTTTTTCTCATCTGGTTCATTCACATCCGATATGTATGTCATCCGCTATGTGTCATTAAACGCCTTACTACTGATGCTAGGTTGTTGTATTAAGGTCCTGCAAGGCTTAGGGAGGGGAGAAGATTAAAAACAAGGTTTTGAATCGATGCTGGAATCAATGCCTGGGGTGTAAAAGGAGAAAAAAACGTGTTGGCGGTCCTCACATCCCAAGGTTAAAAAAAAAAGCATCTTTAATGGTAAAGCGGGAGCTGCGGCTATACGCTTGAGGTGGTTCCTTACTATGTTATTCCTTCATTTTGCATTAAAAAGATGTATTTATTCTTTACATGAATGCCAAATATTGCTTGCCTGGCTTTTCCATGTTTGATATGACAAAATGATTGCACAAACAGCGGGGCTATAAAGCTTGTGTGAATAACAAATAAACCCGGCGGAGCTCTCAAAAGTGCAGTCACAGCATCTGTCTCCACACCGGCAGCTTAAAAAGTCTCAATAAATTTAGATGAGTCATGCAGGCAATTCTATCAGGAGGCTTCCCCCTCTCCATCCTCCAGCTTATGGTGCAATACGCCGCACTGCACTGCAACATTAAATGCTAATTCACAACACATGATATTTGAGATAAGCAGCATAGAGTACATTCGGTGGGAGAGAAGCAGAACACTGTTTTCTGCTACTGGACGAGGGTGCCAGTTAAAGCTACTATTCCTCTAAACCCCAGCGAGTCTATAGTTGCAAGGAGCATGATGAGAGGGCAAGCTTTGCAATTTCTCCCCATAATCACAGAAGCCCAGAGTAATGAGTGTGTGCAACGGCTTGCTGCCTTAATTGGCTTGACAAACGCCAAAGCCCATGTCCAGCGAGTGGCCCTGGGGCTTTTCAGCTGGTCGAACTTACTTCTCCATTGCCTCATTTCCACTACAGGGGCAAAAGGAACAAGCAAGGGCATGTTCATTATTCATGCAAACCAAGTTTCTTAGGTTATTTTTAGCATGTTTTTTTATTGTATTCAGCTAAAAATAAGTGAAAATATTGGTGCTCTGGTTAACTTTTGGTTTTGGATTGGTAAAGCATTAACCTTGCTAGGAAATGTTGGCGTTTATTTCTTATGTTTTGAACTTAAACCTGTCGTAAACAGAAAGTTTTAAGCATCATTGGGCAAATATTCCATAATAACCTTTCAGCATATTGTAATGCAAGTGCTATGAGGGAAAACTAGACTTCTGCACCTCCTCATGGCTGTTTTCAGGCTTTAAAATATCTTTGGCCAATCACAGGTCATTTCAGTGAGAGAGCATTTTTTTTAAATCGTCTTGCTTACACTATCGCAATATACTGAATCGTAACCCCTGTATCATGATACATAACGTATCGCCACATTCTTGCCAATACCCCTAGCCCTAGTAAAAACGTGCATTTATTCCAGGCATCTTCACTGCATTGTTTCAGTCTTACCAGTTTTCCAGCTATTGTATAAGGTAGGGAAATTACTACTGCGGTAATGCGGCTGAGCTCATGTGCCTTAGAACAACTCCATATTAGAAAAGCATTTGAGTTCATTCTTACCTGCGGGCAAACTGGAAGTTGGCAGAGGTGCTGGCAGAGACATTTCTGGGACTTTCTGAAGGGCTGCTGCCAGCTGAAGAAACAAAAAATGTTTTAAATTAAACTTTGAAAATGAGCAGATATAAACTACGTATATGACTATTTCTATGTTGAAACATTCCACTAGCTGTCCCCTTGTTTTACTTGATCAGTTTGCAACCAATTTTACTTCACAGTTCAACCTGAAAACAAATATTTTAATTACAGTAACATCCCCACAGCATTCAACTAGGCCTCTTCCCTGCCTAATCAAATAATCTCAGTTTCAGCAGAGACTCCTGTTGTTGATCCCCCCACACCACACACTATTGAAAGGGTCATTTAAGGGTTTTCATGCCAGCAAAGCACTGCCACACCCTGAGACACTTAAATGGGTGCAGAGAATGAATGAGTCTCCACTGTAGCACTTTATGCAGCTGGATGAAGGAATGAGTAGCCTGGAGGGAGCTACATGAAAAAACATCATCATGAGGAAAACTAGTGTATGTCTTTTGCACATTATGATCCGACAGCAATTTGATGAACACATCAGAGGGAAACCAGTGCTGGTCTTGTGAATAAAATTAGGCTGAAGGCGCATATACTAAACAAAAAAGCTAATGTGGTGCGTCTCCTCATTCCATCTTCACACGATTGTCTGTGTTCCATGTCTCTGTAAAGCATATGTAATTAGCTTCCAGTCTGCCAAACAGTCTGCCAAACAGTATCATGCACTGAGCCGAGTGGACACGTAACTAAAACAACCACACACAAGTACCTGTGGCAAGTGGGAGAGGTGAAAGAGGTCGTGAGAGCGTGGGCGACGGGGTCCCGACAGCCAAACTCCTTCTCTTGTTGTTACGGGAACTGTGAGAGGAGCAAAACAAACGGCAGAGAGAAAACATTAACAAACACAATCACTCAGCAACGGCCTTTTACTATCAGTGCAGTAAACAGTCAGGTAAAATAAAACAGAGTCCACCTATAAACTTGAGTTGTTGATCGCGATAAGGAGGGCCGCTGATAATGATACTAGTGATGGTGTTTATACATACACATATACACACATAGCTACAAACATATATGTAAATATATAAACACACACAGAAAGTATGCACTGTGTGTTACTTTTGGCGAAACACTAAACAGGTCACATTTTTATGTTCTTATATGTAGGAAAATAAAAGTGTTTCTGACTACAGGAGTTACCGAAATGATGGAAATACCAAACATAAATCAACATCCTGTGAATACTGAGGAGAACGGACTATGTGGTGAGGTATTACATTAAAGTATCAATGATGATTTGATGATGTCTCCTGTGTCTGGAAGTATTTTCATGTGAGAAGGAAGATGGGAAACATCTGGAAAGAAGCAGCTCTTGAACCAGTGGGAGCACCTGATCCAATAAAAACAGCCATGGCTGGTGGTTAATGTTATACAATGACGCAAAGTAACATGTGGACTCAATGACTCCCCTGATGACATAACTGTGCAGGCATAACATACTGTCCACGCCGTTAAAGATCCATCACCACAGATGAACACAGTCTGCATCCACACGTAAACAACACAAACAGATCTATAGGTCAGAAAATCAATAATGAGGTGGTTTTTGGTTCAGCAGTTGATGCAACTTTGGATTCAAGCTTTTGGGGCTGCTGTTTGTGTTGTTTTGATGAAAGTTGGGTTTCCCTCTGCCTGCTGGTTGGTTTCACTTGCAACCAGTGCTCCACTTGGTTGGACCAGTTTTTTTTAGGGCTGAACCTATTGCTTTGAAACTTTGACCGTTGCTATGGTAATCGACCTCCAAAATCAGTATTCGAATATTCAAATGTTTAATATACAAGTATGTAATAATAATGTATAAATCACAAAATAGCCCATGAAATAAGGAATAATCCCACAACATTATTCACTATTCATATTCAACATTAATTATTATTATTTGTTATTCTCAGATGGATATCGCTGCGTGGAGGTGAATGTGTGTACAGTAGTGCGACACCGCCACTGTCCCGAAGCTTTGAATACCTTTGAATATTTCTCACCGAAGCTTCGAAGCCCAAAAAAATGGTATTTGGGACAGTATATTTTGTAGGGATGCACCCATATCGGATTGGATATCGGGCCGATACTGACTCAAATAGCTGGATCGGATCTCGGTGACAATGGGTCCGATCTATTCAATTCAATTCTATATACTATATATACGGTATTATATACTGGAATTTTGATTCCTGTTTAAGTTTTGACCAATTTGTTGATGCATTAAAAATCTTTACACTTGAATTGTAATTCCTGTTAATTTTTAAGATTTTATTACCAAGTTGCTGGTGTATTTATTTGTTACATTTGGTTTTACAAAGTTAGGAAAACAATGTTTAAGTCAAGCCTGATGTTGCCTTACACATAATAGAATGATCCCAGTCACTTCCACACAGCGAGGCATAGAGCTTGTTAATTAAACACTGGTATCAGATCGGTACTCGGTATCAGCAGATACCAAAAAGCCCAGGTATTGGTATCAGGACTGAAAAACTCATATTGGTTCATCCTTAATATTTTATTAGAATTTCTAACATTGCTAGTGTGCAGCTTTTTTTTGACAAATGCAAAAATCTGTCAATCACTTCCTTGCGCTCCTATAAGGAAACATTTCTGTTAAGAAATTTAAAAGTGATGACCTGTTTAAAAGCTGGCAGATGCTACTAGGTGACATTTCTCTGAGCACCAACATAGATGCCAGTGGAATCAAGATGCAGTTACTTTCAATTTCAAACATGATTTTATCCACTTCCTGTATATTTGTGCATATACGGTGCCTGGAGGCCTCTGTATGCCACTCTATGTGTGCCAATGTCCTCATACAGGATAGAATTTGGGCTCAGTTTTGTTTACATTCCACACTAAACTGGAAGTAATCCCATCATGCTCTCTGTTTCATCCCGAAGATGTCGATGCCATCTCTCTTTCTCTCTGGCAATGACCAAAAATAATTGGAGGGGCTGAGACAACAACAGAGCCTGACGTTTCTGGGTCGATGCTGACGCAGATTCGCGCAGTATATGGCCCCCCCATACTAAAAGGACTCAAAGTGGCAGCAGAGACGGCACAGCAACAGAGAGGAGGGAGAGCCAATAAATGTCTGACTTTGGCTTCAACGACACACCGACCGCAGAATGACGCTGCGAGTGGGCAACATCTTCTTCTTATCAGAAAATAAGTAAACAGACACCTTTATCACGGGTGAAAACAATGGCATGAAAGCATCACTGTATCACACCATGACCACGAGAGAGCTTTAGCAACACATAGCAGTGATAAGCTTACTCATATTTGAGACTATAACACAATAGAGGTTTGTAGGGACTGTGCAGGCAGCCATGTAGCATGATGAATGTAGGCCACTGAGATGCAGCAGGCCTGCATGTTTCACATGTCTGCTGATGGTGAAGGGCTGCATTTATTCACTGACTGAGCTCCATTCAACGTCACGTTGTGCTGAATGGGTTACATGATTGATGCGTGTTCCTAAGCTACATGGAAAAGAAGTGGATAGTTTGATACTTAGACTTAAAGCAGCAGTAGGTAGAATTAGAGAAAATATGAATTAAAAAAGTATTTTTTTTATAAAACTGTTATTCCTGACAGTATAGTGCATGAGACAGGTAATCTGAAATAAATCATGCTCCTCTGTGTCCTCCACAAATGAGAAAGTTTGTGATTCGGCCACCATGTTGAGATCAGTTGAGGAAATACCAAGCACCGCCCACCAGCCAGACAAAACTTTCTCATTTTACAGCTAAACAGTACACTACAAGATGTTTCTGAAAACATTTGAGGCGAGAAATAGACATTACAGTAACAGAATATTGATTCATATTTGATCAGCGCTGCTTAGTTTGACCGTTTAATCGGAGTTCGCGAGTGATTGACAGCTGCCTCCATTAAATGAACAGCCAATAGGAACACTCGCTCTCTGAAATGACCTGTGATTGACCAAAGTCTCTCGTCACAGGGGCTAGATTTATTAAAGCCTGAAAACAGAGCCATGAGGAGGTGCAAAGTCTAGTTATCTCACAGAAAACTTTACAATATGCTGAAAGGTTATTATGGATTTTTTGCCCAATCATGCTGAAAACATTCTGCCTACTGCAGCTTTAATACTTAGTTGGAAAAACTAGGCCTATATTAATGCATAAAAGATGAGATGCTTTCTTCCACAACATTAGCAATGGGTGTTGCAGTTTATGTCATTGACAGAAACATTTCACTATAGAAATATTGGGACAAAAGAACTAACAATGCCATAAATTATGATTAGCTCACTATGAACTCACTGATAGCCAAAGACACACATGAAAGGCACATTTTACTGCTCTACTTTGTGAGGGCTGATTACATTCATCTCGCAGATAAAAAGCACATCTACACTCCCACTTAATCACATCAGTGTATCGATCCGTACTGGGACTTTATGTTGTGTCGCTTTATGCGACAGCTGGTCTAGCAGACAATGCAGTCTGCTAGTCCCCCATACACAACACAACACTCTACAATGGCCACGTTTCTCCGTCGGAAACAAAAACTAGGGCGGATGTTAGCAGCCGACACATACAGTAAACGTACTGTAGGGCTATATCACACACACAGACAAAACACCACAATGGCATTATTATCAGTGGGAGAGCTGTGTGTGCTGGTAATGCCACCAAATATAAAACATTAATGAAAGACCTAGAAGATGTCTGTGTTTCTGTATATTTTCACTCTAACGTTGGCTTCAATCACTTGATTTCAATGTGTTTTTTATGATTTTATGCTATGGATTTATTTTGCAATTGTGCATTTATGTTGTGGTGTCTGAAACTTTAATGTATGTTTT
This sequence comes from Sebastes fasciatus, assembly GCF_043250625.1. Taxonomy (NCBI): domain Eukaryota; kingdom Metazoa; phylum Chordata; class Actinopteri; order Perciformes; family Sebastidae; genus Sebastes; species Sebastes fasciatus. The sequence goes on along the minus strand of NC_133805.1, from coordinate 13,712,756 downwards.
AAATGCTGCTGTCTTGGGCCAGATCTCTCTTGCAAAAAGAGATTCTTAATCTCAATGAGTACTACCTGGTTAAATAAAGGTTAAATACAAAAAAATTAAAAATTAAATCACTATGGTGCTACCTGGTTAAATAAAGCTTAAATTAAAATAAATTAAAAATTAAATCACTATGGTGCTACCTGGTTAAATAAAGGTTAAATAAAGGTTAAATAAAAATAAATTTAAAATTAAATCACTATGGTGCTACCTGGTTAAATAAAGGTTAAATAAAAAGAATAAAAAAAATAAAATAAATTGAACACTATGGTGCTACCTGGTTAAATACAAATAAATAAAAAATAAAACACTATGATGCTACCTGGTTAAATAAAGGTTAAATAAAATAAAATAAAAATTGAAATAAATAAAACACTGTGGTGCGTTTACGGGCTGTGAATAGCTCAACATAAACGTTCAACAAATTGCTGTTTTGTCAGGCAGTGAATGGCTCAGCTCAGCTCAGCTCTGCAGGGAGCTGATGACAACCACAAGGCAGAGCAGACGTTTTGCAGCAGACTGCATTGTCCACATATCCATTCAGAAAGCCTATAATCTAAAAACAGGCTGGTTTTACCTTTTTGATCTCTTCATCATGGCTCCAGTCACAAAGCTAGTTTTGTAGCTAGGCAACACGGTCCAGTAGTAGTTCTGGTCAGACATGGTTGATGTTGTAGGTGGTGACCGATTAATCCAATCCAAGATATGAGGAAAAGGTGCTACTGTTAGAGTGGGAGCATCATGTTTTCTCTGGAGGAGTTGTTATTACTGCTGGAGGTGGTAGAGGAGGTGGAGGTTGTTAGGCCAGTACGCAGTGTACAGCGGCTGAAACTCCATTTATCTCCGGTACAAACTGACCCAGACCAACCAGGCAGCTCGGTGATGATGATGAGCGACTGCTACAGCCATGTCCGCTCTCTGCTACCTTCTTCTTCTTCCTCTGCTACCGGCTGAATGTCCCAAACAGTCCGTGATCTGCTGGATGTGACATTATCGAGTGATATCTACGGCCAAGATGAAGAGACTCTGAGTGATACAAAGTTTCCAGCAGCAACGCACCAACCACCGCGCAGCCGCGTCAGCACCGCGCGCCGGAGGGAGGAGGGGACTAATGACGCCTTCAAGGACTGTCTGACATAGTTATGTTAACGACAAAAAAAAACACACGAATGAAACCACTCCGAGAATAAAACAGAAATAATCATTATAATATTCAATAATTTTATACTTGTTAACATTTTCTCAGATTGTTTGCATTGTACTATAGAAATATTTGGTTTCTATGGTTACAGTGACAAAGACACTTAATTATTAATTTAATTTTAATTCTCACAAAGTTCCACATTCCCAAGTGTAAATTTACTAAAAAAAAATAAAATAATTTCTTTGTTTTTATGAAAGAAATGGATCTATATCTATCATGTCTAGGGAAAAGGTAAATAAAGAGAACGCGCTAAGCAGCAGACGTGTGGTCCCTGTTATTGGATTCAATTCGAATATCCCTGCTTAATTCAGGAGTAAGGCAGAGATATAACAATATCTATCAACAATTTTTTCCTCGCATAACAAAAAAGCAATGAAAACAATGAATGTATGCAATATCTTTAATGTTTTTAAGTGAAATTATTGTCATACTCTCGCGTGGTTCTTTTTTATTATTATCTACTTATTTATTTATTTTTATTGTGTGTTTTTTTTTGCTTTTATGTTTGTTATAGCTCTTAGTTTATGTTTTTGCTATTCTTATTTTGTATTTAAATGTTTTTAATATTTTCTGCTGTTACTATGTATACTGTAATTTTGAAATAAAAAAAACAAAACAGAAAGAAGACTTGAGGAATTGTGTATTTCCAGTAACATCAAGCATTTAAGCTCCGGTTACATTAAAGATCCATCACCACAGATGAACACAGTCTGTATCCACACGTCAACAACACAAGCGGATCTATAGGTCAGACAATCAATGATCAGATTGTTTTTGGTTCAGCAGTTGATGAAACTTTGGATTCAAGCTTTTGAGGCTGCTGTTTGTGTTGTTTTGATGAAACTTGGGTTTCCTATAGTACTTCTGATCCATTGTAGTAATATATTTTTTTCTAGCAGCAAATGTAAGAATGTTATATAACCTTTTGTTGGCTGCATAATTATATTTGTACTTGGGATTCCTAAAATCAAAGACATTGGATTAATTTCTAAATCCTTATCAAATATCTTTTCCATTTCACATAATATTTCAGACCAGTACTTCTGTAATTTATGACACGACCAAAGGCAAAGGGTTAATGTACCTATTTCGGTTTGACATTTGAGACACAGAGTTGGTTCAGCAGTTGATGAAACTTTGGATTCAAGGTTTTGAGGCTGCTGTTTGTGTTGTTTTGATGAAACTTGGGTTTCCCTCTGCCTGCTGGTTGGTTTCCTTGCAACCAGTGCTCCACTTGGTTGGACCAGTTTTGTTTAGGGCTGACCCAATTGCTTTGAAACTTCTACCGTTGCTATGGTAATCGACCTCCAAATCAGTATTCGAATGCTTCGAAGTATGTAATAATAATGTATAAATCCCAAAATAGCCCATGAAATAAGGAATAATCCCACAACATTATTAACTATTCATATTTAACATTAATTATTATTATTTATTCTCAGGTGGATATCGCTTGTTGTGTGTGGAGGTGAATGTGTGTACAGTAGTGCGGCAGCGCCACTGTCCCGAAGGTTTGAATACCTTTGAATATTTCTCACCGAAGCTTCGAAGGCAAAAAAATGGTATTTGGGACAGCCCTAGTTTGTTCAAATGTGTTATATTTTGTAGGGATGCATCGATATTGGATCGGATATCGGGCCGATACTGACTCAAATAGCTGGATCGCATATCGGTGACAATGGGTCCGATCTATTCAATTCAATTCTATATACTATATATACGGTATTATATACTGTAATATACAAACTCCGGTTACATACCTGCTTATTTATATCTTTTTTTTTTTTTTGGGGGGCATTTTCCATTTTTTTATGACAGGACAGTGGATAGAGTCTTGAAAGGGGGGAGAGAGAGAAAGTGGATGCGGAAAGGGCCACAGGCCGGATTCAAACCCGGGCCGCCGCAGTCAGGACCAAGCCTTAATATATGGACGGCCGCTCTACCAACTGAGCTAACCCAGGCGCCCTTATTTATATCTTTTAAAACATCTATAAATGTAAATGTCTTCTTCAAAAAAGAAGAAAAATATTTTTTTATAATTAAATTTGATGATAATCCTAGCAAAAATATTTTATTCCTAAATGTAAATTTAGCAACCTTGTTCTGGTGTTTTAGGGAAAGATGTTAAACTATATGTACATAACGAAAAGGCCATTAAAGCAGCAGTGGGTAGAAATAGAGCAAATATGGTTAAAAAAAAATAGTTATTTTTATAAAACGGTTACTATGTCCTGACAGTTGAACAGTATATAGGTAATCTGAAAAACATCATGTGCCTCTGTGTACTCCGGTGTTCCTAATGCCATCTGCAAGATTTCACAGACCGGAGGAAAACAACCAATCAGAGCCGAGTTGGAGCCTGCCGTCTCTGAGCAGCTGTCAATCACTCGCCAACTGCAACCAAACGGTCAAACTAGGCAGCGCTGATCAAATATTAATTAATATTCTGTTGCTGTAATGCCTATTTCTCACCTCAAATGCTTTCAGAAACATCTTGTAGTGTACTGTTTAGCTGTAAAATGAGAAAGTTTGTGACCTGGCAGCCATGTTGAGATCAGTTGAGGAAATACCAAGCAACCACAACCAATAGGAACGCTCAATAGGAACACTCAATAGGAACGCTCTCTCTCTGAAATGACCTGTGATTGGCCCAAGTCTCCCATCACGGACTAGATTTTCTAAAGCCTGAAAACAGAGCCATGAGGAGGTGCAGAAGTCTAGTTTTCTCTCAGAACACTTGAATTACAATGTGCTGAAAGGTTATTATGGATTTTTTGCCTAATGATACCAAAAATACTCTGCCTACTGCAGGTTTCATTTAAATTCTTGTTTCATTTTAGCTTCTTGTTTGTTTCATAATATTTTGTCTAGTGTTTTGTACCCCTGGCTGTTTTGTTTTGTTACTTTTTTTAATTATATACTGTCCCCTGTATACTGATTTTGTATTTATACATTTATAAATAATAATTAAAAAAAACTAATTAAAAGTTTTCATGGATTTCGAGGACTGTGCAGCACATGTCCCCAAGAATTCAAACATTATTTGTGATAAAACTGAAATCATCAATTTTCTGGGTCACGGTAGCAGCAGGCTAAGCAAGCAAGGTAGTCCAGGCATCCCTCTACCCAGCAACGTTTTCCAGCTCCTCCTTGGGCACCCCGAGGCGTTCCCAAACCAGATGAGATCTATAATCTCTCCAGCTTCTTCTGGTTCTCCTACCAGTTGGATATGCCTGGAAAACCTCCAGAGGAATGCACCCAGGAGGCATCCTTATCAGATGCTGAAACCACCTCAACTGGTTTTGATGTGAGGGCGCGGCGGCTCCACCCAAGGTTAAGCCAACAGAGATCATCTGCAAAGAGCAGAGAAGCAATTCTCAGGTTCCCAAAACCGGGCATTTACTTCCCCCCAGCTGCACCTTGAGATCCTATCCATGAAAATCCCAAACAGAAACTGGAGGAGCCCAACAAACGTGTTTGACTTCCTCCCTAGAATACAGACACAGCTCTCACTCCGGCTGTATAGACCTTTTCAAACTTGACAACATAAACATTCTAAATGGGTCCCTTTGTTTTTCTTGTTCCAATGTTTACCAATGCAGTAGCTGACAGGAAGTAAACTTGGACCAAAGCTGTTGCTCTAGCAACAGAATGGCAATGGAACGGTCTATAAGGACCCCCCCAGGAACACGGTCGTAAGCCTTCTCCAAGCCACAAAACATATGCAGACTGAATGGGCAAACTGCCATAACCCCTCTAGTAACCCTGCAAGGGTAAAGAGCTGGTCCACTCTTTCATGACCAGGATGAAATCCGCATTGCTCCTCCTGGATCTGAGATTCAACAAATCAGTCGGAGCCTCCTTTTCAGCAACCTCGCAACAGTTTCCCAAGCAGGGTTATACATAAGGGATAATGTACAGTGAAAGAAACCCCAACAGGGCGATGCCACACCCTGCTGCAAAGCGGAGGGGTTTTTCATTGCCCTGAAGGGGATTCTTTCACAACAATGACCCGCTACAGTAGCTGTACATTATCCCGCTTATTACACAGCTACTTACTTAAGAAATCAACAATTTGACACAAAACAGTCCACCAGTGTCCGACATCAGAACTGTGCCCATAGCAACGGTCTGCTACCCAGAGCAACGGTCTGCTATAAAGAAATAACAGATCCTAGAAATGCCGTGATTGACCAATCAGAATCGAGTATTCAACAAAGCCGTGTAATAATATATTATAATTTATGCAGACCTTCACGTATTTGATTTACATTTGTTTGGGGATGAGTTATGTGCTTACTTTTCTTAAGTGATTAATGCAAACAGAGGGTCAAAATGGGGCCCACAGCTAATGTAGCCCCTAGTGAGTTAAAGCAGCAGTGTGTAGAACTGGAGCAAATATGATTAAAACATTTTTTTTTTATAAGACGGTCACTACATCCTGACAGTAGTGCACAAGACAGGTAATCTGAAATAAATCATGCTCCTCTGTGTCCTCCAATCAACCAATCAGAGCAGAGCTGGAGCCTGCCGTCTCTGAGCAGCTGTCAATCACACGCAAACTCCAGTCAAACGTTCAAACAGCGCTGAATAGGAATGCTCTCTCTCTCTCTGAAATGACCTGTGATTGGCCAAAGTCTCCCATCATGGGCTAGATTATTTAAAGCCTTAAAACCGAGCCACGAGGAGGTGCAGAAGTCTAATTATCTCTCAGAACACTTGAATTACAATATGCTGAAAGGTTATCACGGAATTTTTGCCCAATGATGCCCAAAATATTCTGCCTACTGCAGGTTTAATCCAGCCCTGCTAGGCTAGCTACAGTTTAAAATACACCATTCTATTAACACTGAGATCATTGAACTTTTCCACAGACACACTACAAGTCCCTACTGAAATATTTGAGTGAATTGTTCTTAGAGAAACCATTCACCTTTATCAATAACATATTAGTATTATATTGAAGCACTCAGGGTGCAACAGAGAAACACTGCTTTCCATGAACAATGACAATTCCCTTGTTTGTTTTTTTAACTCTTTAAAATATTTAAATCTGTCACCTGATCTGCTGTTAGTTCCTCGTGATTCTAATTATTTCCTCTGACTCACAGACGGTGAGACTGACCCGGTGTGATTTCTCCTCTAAAGACTATAGGGAAAGTCCCTGAACAGGTTCAAGACAGTGAAGAGGTTGATCTGGGGCAAAGGAAACTCACAAGCAGTTTCCTTCACGCTGTTCATGTGTGTCACTCCTCTGTTGTTATAACTTGATATGATCTTGTCAAGTTAATCATCAGGTAATTACCTTTGAATTTTGGAGAGGAAGCAGATTTACATAAAACAAACACGGCTGAGTTAATCTGGCTCAGCTTGTTTGCTCAGTTCACATATTTTAATCACCAAATGATTAACTCTACTGTAGCAAAATGGGAAAAATGATTCAGATATTCAATGTATATTCACAATAAGACTTCAACTCTTCCACTGTTATCACATCAGAGATGTTTGCACCTCACCTCCATCTCTGCTCTCCCTCTTTTACGTAAAAAACCTGTCCGAGCGGTGAGACTGCTCTGACTTTCAAGCCGTTACCAGCTTCAGAAGTTAAATGTCAACTGGTGTGAAATGTGGCATGTGTGCACAATAAAACTGACAATTGACAGGCACCTGGCTGGTCTGGTTTGAGGAGGGGGGAAAAGCAAAAGCAGACAGAGACACACACAGAATAAGTCAGTTAATAATAGCCTACTTACACATTTCCCCTGCGAGGAAGACTCAGTTCTTTCTAGAAAAAGAAGAGATGGGATATATTAAAATGAGGATATCTTCTTAAATGTTGTTCATGCTAACATTGCTTTGAAATGCAGATATCAGCTGTTTGACCAGAGAGGATTATTCATCGTTTGGCTGAAGGACCTCTTCACAAATCAATTCATTATCAAGGTACAGTCATTATGAACATCTTTGTGTGTTTCTGCTGTTATGAAAGCACAGAATAAACAGGGAGGATTGTGACTGCATTCATAAAATGTCTTTTTTTTTTAAAATACAGCAGTTTTTCAGATGGATTTCCCTAAATGCTAACCCCCTCTCTGTCACTCCCACGCTTCTTCCTTTTCAATGCACTGTAAATCTCATTAGCTGCAGTATGGCCTAGTTTCTTGCGTGACAAGTGGGTCTTCGAGTCATTTAATGGTGAGGATAAATCCTCACTAGCCCATGGCTACTGCAAAAAACTACCCTTGCCAGTCGTGATTTGAAGGACAGGGAACATTAAGGGTACTCTGCTAGACTAAGAGAGAGCTTGTTATTTGGAGGCTGCTTTCACTGATTTCATCCTCTCCAATTTTCTAAATATAGTCTGTGACAGAGAGTGACATGGCGAATGTCACAGCTGCCACATATAAAAACAATTTGGGTTTCAACATACATAAGAAAGGAGTTTTCTGCAGAGAAAAGATGTTTTGAATACTGTATTTTAAGCTTAAACACTAATCAGAACATATCTTTTTATGGGCTTAATGAAGATTATGTTGTGTCTTGGATTTAATGAATAATAATGTCACCATAACCATCATTATTATTATTAGTATAATGACAGGGCTGCACTTAACCTACTTTTAAATTACAGATGAATTTAAGGCGGAAACTAATCACAACAACTGAATGGGAACACCCAGTTTGGACCAGTGAGTCTTTCATCACAAAAACACCTCCTCCATAATAGAAACAATGCAGCTTCTTCATTTATGCAGGGAAATATACACATGAATGAACTATATAGAGAGGGGAGAGAAAATATTCATTATTCCCATTCTGGACATTCCTGAGTGATAAACATGGCAGCCAGGAGAAGATTATTTAAAAGGATGTCAACCATCCAGGCACCCTTGGGGGTTTTAAGCTCCTATCACCAAGGCAACCATGCAGCTTCACAAAAGTACCAATGGATGGACAGCTCCAAAATAAACACATAAGACCATATTAATTATTATCTGATACAATTCACAACCAGGCATGAGGGGAAAATGACAGATAATAAAACATTTTTGAATGATCAGGAAGAATAATGGAGAATCAACATGCTACACCCATCCTCCTGGAGAAATATCCTCGCATCCGTCGCCTATATGGCTCATCTTCATCATCATCATCATCATCGTCGTTTGCCTGGAAACAACCACATCAGAGCTGACATGACATGACATGACATGACAGCCTCCATCTCCATCCAGCCTACCTGTAGACCGCGACGTCTCAGGATATTCGGCTCATCCATCATTGAAGACAATTAGAAAAAAAGAAAAGAAGCGGATCTCGGATCAGTCAGCCCATCCTGCGATCCGTCCTCCTCTCCACAGAAGCATGGATAGATAGATAGATAGAGTCCTCCTCTCTGCTGCTGCTGCTGCTGCTTCTGCACCACCACCACCAGCAGCACCACCACCACCTCCAGCAGCACCACCTCCTCCTGCACGACCAGCCCAGAAAAGGTGTCCACCTCTCAGCCAGCTGATCAGGAAGAGGCTGGGTGAGGTTGGGTGGTTAGTTAACCTCGACCCATGTAATGAAGTGAGAAGGCGGTTTGACCCCACCCTCTTATTGATATCCTGTTGTCAAATGCAAAATAGGCTACTGGTTGTGCTTTGGTGTCATGGGGATTTTCCAGATCATCACATACACTAATCATCATTTCATGCTCTCTTAAAAAGCTCAGTCTCTGGTCACCATGTTACAGCATCATTTGTGCACTAACTAACCCCCCTCCAGAAAACACACTTGTTTCCATATGTTGTGTGGTAAACATGCAGTTAATCTGCCATTCACCCATCATGTGTCTGTCTGGTGGAATAACAGAGGCAATGCAGAACAATTGTGCTTTGAAGGCAAGCTGAATAGCAGTGATTGATCTGTCACCCAGTGGTACCATGATGGTTTTTTTTTTTTTTCTCACCCCCATATACAACAATAGTCAGTCTCTTGTCCTGGGATGTCACATGATGTCCATTTGTGTGAGCCAGAGGGACTTGAATCCTTCATTGTTCTCTGGTGAAGTTCACTGTTTATCTGAATACTGCTTATTGGAAATCCAGCGTCTGCGGAGTGTGTCGGTTAGATTCAACATTGGTTTCAAGTGACTACTTTGTATGAAAGGCATTTGTGACCAAATTAATTTTGTGGTATTTTTAGTATTAAATTATGTGAATAATAATGCTCTAATAATAATAATAATGTGTCTTTTTTCTGTCTTTCTGTGATTGCTTCATGTACAGCAGAACTTGAAGTGTCAATAAAAAAAATACTACATACATTTTTTCATTTTTATTTGATGTAAGAGTTGTGCCCATATAAGTATTCGAACAATATTTATCATAAGTAAAAATGTTTTCTAAATTTGACTTAAAATTGTATTTTGAAAGATTGAAGCGAAATATTTTGTTTCACATTTTCTGTTCGCTTGTTTAAAACTTATTTGTCTTAAATCCGCAGTAGGCAGAATATTTTTGGCATCATTGGACAAAAATTCCATAATAACCTTTCAGCATATTATAATTCAAGTGTTCTGAGAGAAAACTACACTTCTGCACCTCCCCATGGCTCTGTTTTCAGGCTCTAAAAAATCTACTTTGGCCAATCACAGGTCATTTCAGAGAGAGCGTTCCTATTGGCTGTGCTCCAGCTGGTGGGCGGTGCTTGGTATTTCCGCAACTGATCTCAACATGGCTGCCGGATCACAAACTTTCTACAGTACACTACAAGATGATTCTGAAGACATTTGAGGTGAGAAATAGGCATTACAGTAACAGAATATTGATTCATATTTGATCAGCGCTGCGTAGTTTGACCGTTTGATCGAAGTTTGGGAGTGATTGACAGCTGCTCAGAGACAGCAGGCTCCAGCTCGGCTCTGATTGGTTGTTTTCCTCCGGTCTGTGAAATCTTACAGATGCCGTTAGGAGCAACGGAGGACACAGAGGCACATGATGTTTTTCAGATTACCTGTCTCATGCACTACTGTCAGGATATAGTGACTGTTTTATAACAAATAACTTCTTTTAATCATATTTTCTCCATTTCTATCCACTGCAATTTAAAATACCAATAAAGAAAAGTAAAATTCATTGTCATAAAAGAAAGAAAGCGTGTGTCGTGTATCGCACAAGTTCACACAATCACACAAGTTTTGATTTCAAATCATCTTCTGGTCAAACATTAATGTTTTTTTCCTGTAATATTTCTGCCTCTAACCATGAGGTTATTGTTGCAGATCACTGTGTATCTGTATAGCCTTCTCTCATCAACAAACAAGAAGAGAGTTATAATCAGCTTCATACAAAGAAGAGATTTTTAAGAGGTCCACCCAGGTGACGGAAAAATGGTTAATGTTTCTGTATTTGTGTGACTCGTTTAATTTTTTTAGATGGACATTATCACAAACTGTGCCAAAATTATTTAAATAAAATGTCCATGTGTACAAATATCTAGATGTCCTTCACCAGACTGACGATGCAGTTTGGAGCTACTAAAGGACAGAGTGAGTCCCTATGCGTCCTTTTGTCCTGCTCTCCATGTGATCCAGCATAGGTCATCTTCAAATTGTCCGTACTCATTAGTGAAACCAGTCAGGCATGAAAGTCAGCTCTTCCTCTTTTAACTGCCCTCTTTTTACAGTCATGTGCTCTTACTCTTTATCTCTGATCTTAACCTCATTTACCTGCATTGCAAGGCTGAAAGGTAGAAGTAAGAGTTTTCTAACAGTCCAGCCACCCGGGATTTGTTTTTTGTTTTAATTCTGTGAACTGGAAATAAAGAATAAAATGAAATAAAACATAAATGGAATCAACTCTGGTGAAAAATCTCTCAAGGTTACAAGTGTTTATCTTTAAAATTGTCTATGAAAGTTTGGCTCAGTCACTGTTTCTTAGTTGAGGGGTTAAATCACAAACCTGGTCAGAACTGCTTGAACGAGATAAAAGAACCAACCAGAACCATCAAATATGAGCACTAACTTCTTATTACGTGGCCTTTTTCACGTCTGGAAAAGATAATTCTCCCTCTCAATCTCTAATATTAAACATTGAGTTTCTGCAAACAATGGATTTCCTCTCATTCTCTCAACTCCATATGAGATTCATATCAATATTACGTTTCCCATGCTCCTGCTGACTCCAAATAAAGCTTGGCTAATTGAAGTCTGTAATGTAGCTTGAAAACCACTGGAGGACGCAATGGAGCTATAAGTCTATTTATGTTAACCGTGGAGAGGACAAGTTGTCCTCTCCTCTGCCAGGTGCACCCTGGGAATGGTTCAGTCCCTCGCCACTCTGTAGGCAGTTTGATTAAAAGTAAAGGGAAGAGAAAATAAAAAATAAATAAAGGAATGGATGAATGAAGGTATAGTGGAATGGTAGCACACTTTCTCCATTATTTACCTTTAACACATTCATCTATGTTGGGAAAGAGTAAAAATAGAATCAATATGTAAGTAAACTATTACATGTGATATCAACCTTTTGTTGCTCGTGACCCCGTAAAGGAACAGTCTGTAGGATTTTGAGGGATCTATTAGCAAAGATGGAATATAATATTAATAAGTATGTTTTCATTAGTGTATAATCACCTGAAACGAATCGTTGTGTTTTCGTTTGCTTAGAATGAGCCCTTCATATTTATATATGGAGCAGGTCCTCTTCACGGAGTCTACCATGTTGCTCTGCCGTGTTTCTACAGTAGCCCAGAACAGACAAACCAAAAACTGGCTCTAGAGAGAGCCTTTAGTGTTTTTATGTTACCCTTACTTGCCCACATTCAGACCTTAAAAAAAGGGAGGATTTCAAAACCGAAGTGGGCAGTCTTTTTAGATTTAAGATTCAGAGACTTTATTTCCTGCATTCTGGTGACTTTAAAAGAGTGAAAATAACAAAATAATAAGTACACAGCAACAGCATTTTGTGTTCAACTTTTAATTTGACCATTAATTCTCAGGAAAGAAAATTTAATAATTGGCCCCTCTGGTGTGAACTTGGCGTGTGAATCTCTGGCATAAACTAATATTCATCTGTTTTTATTTATTTTTGCTCCTGCTTGAGTATTTCTTTCTCTTAGCTCTCTTTATATTCTCTCTCCGTCTCTCACTCACTGAAGGCCCTTTCAGACACAACGCGACAACGTCACCACTGCGCTCTGAAACCCATTATTTCCAATAGCTTTCGAATTGCCTCGACAGCTTTTGGCTGCGTCGAGCAGAGCCCAACTCTGGGCGCTGCACGCTGTGGCGAGCGCAGGTCAAACATGAGCTCAAACATGAGCTCAAACTGTGCTGTGTCACGAGCACAGACAGCTCTCCTCCGCCGGGAAACAACAGTTTGTGTTGCTCTAATGTCGTTCACGTGGAAACAGTATACACACTGTTCAGTTCCAGAAACAGGCTAAGATTACAAAAAAGGAAAAAAAGTGTGAAGATTTGACATCAATTGGGAGAAATATGGGAGAATTGTGACCCCGGGAGGGAACCGGGAGAGGGCAATGAAAAACGTCAGTCTCCTGGGAAAATCTAGAAGGTTTGGCTTATATGACGTTACCCCAAGGCCACCGTAGTTCTCCGACATGCTTTGAAAGGGAGGAGTGAGCGGACGGGTATTCAATTGGTTGCAATCTGCAGCCTCGCCGCTAGATGGCAATAAATCTTACACACTGTACCTTTAATACAAAGCCGTGCTAATAGTGAATCCTTAAATTTCATGTCTGAGTTGTGAGCAGTTCAATCAAAAGGAAGTTCAGTTCTTAGATTGTGTCAGTTAAATAATTTTTATATATACATATATATGTATATATATATGTATATATATTTATAAGAAAAAGCTAAAAACATGATTTGAGTTTTTTAAAAAAAGAAAAAAAACGTTTTCCATCCTATCATCTGGTGACATCTTAGATTCTCCTCGCGACCCCGAAACCCTGCACTATGCAATGTGCTGTCCTTATCTGACTTCATGTTTAAAACAGCCAGCGTCTCTGCCTGTTACCAGCATGCATGATGAAATTTGCCGTCATTACTCAGAAACTTCTTTCTCATGATGACAAAACATTTTTTTTCCCCCTCTCTGTCTCTCACACGCGACATGAAAAGAGTAGGAGGAATAGCCATAAAAAGAGAGTGAGCGTCTTACATGACAGTTTAAACAAGCTTGCCAGTTTGCATGAGTCACTTTACGCCTTTCACACACTTTCAACCTGCAAGGTAGGCTCACCTTGCAGAGCACACGATTGTTTCATCACCTCAGTGACTCACTGCTCAGAACTTCAGTGTCTTCTTCGGTAACTTCTTCACATGTTCAAATATTGTCCTGGCCTTTTTAATTTAGGGAAAATTATTCTTGATGTTGTGACCCTTTATAGCCTTTTTCAACCCCTCGTCACACTTGAGAGACACTGAGAGGTTCACCCAAAGAGTAATGCTCTCATCTCAGTTTGTTTCATTTAGTCCGAAAGAGGAAGTTCTCCAGCATGTCACAAGTAAAGAGAGAAAAGTCAGTAAAAATAACCATAATTTTGTGCAGCAGAAATGCTCTCCTTCTTCCCCACACACACACATTGCATTGCATGAGCTTTGAATTATGACATTTAACAAGTCATTTAAATTTGCATTCACATCTTAAATTTTATAATTGTGCGGTACTAACTTTTATTGTTTTATTATATTATAATGTACATATTAGCATTGAATGATATTTTTATTAACCCTCTTAATAGTTGTACTATCTGACTTCCAAGCTCACAATTTGGCAAAAAAAGTCCATTAATGCACTTTTATGGAAATTTACCGTAAAATGAAATCTTTATCAGTTTATGTGGGAAAGCCCTCAAGTGGAGAGAACAGGGTCAATGACACAGACGGCCACGTCGAAGGGCGGGGAAACTACTTTGTAATTAAGCAGTGCACTGACCCTATTTACTGATAGAAGAGAGGGCTTTCACATGCTGATAACTGCTCGGCGACACTCAACGCTGCAGACGCAGCTCTTAAGTCTGTCCCAACTATTGCAACTGAAAGACAGTAGAGGTCAGATCAGTCAATTTAAATAGTCATAAAAAAGATAGCCCTTTTCACAGGACGCTCTGTTTGATCGTTTACGAGCCCCTTACATTACATATATGATGTGGTTACAGTAATAGACGGAGATAATTTACTTTGTCATTGGAGCTCCAGACAGTTTCCTCTTTCAACAAACTTTGTTTGTTTATCTCTTTTCTAACCTTGAGGCATTTCCTCTGTGGCCTTGTTAAAAGAGGGAGGGCTAACACACAGATAATTAACCTTTTTCTGTCTTTATTGTACAGTATGCTGTCACAAAAAGCTGATAGAATATACATGGTGAGGCTGGACTGGACTTCAGCGTCTAGTCAGTGAGAATCTAAATAGACTGTTGTACCTGCTCCTGACCTCTGACCATACTTGGCAGAGTTGCAAGGGAACAGAGCGACCCAGCCTTATAGGGATCAATAAACTACCACATTATCATTATTAACCCTGGAGGAGCTAATGTAATTGCCCCATTGTCCATCTCCTTAGAACTGGTAACTGTAAGACATATGGTCTTTTATTTGATTAAGTGACGCATTACTGGACAATCGTGGTGACTCCATGTACTCGTGACGTAACCAAACCTCATCCAGAAATCCCTTTATTTGATGTATCCTATCTCTAATCTGTCTAATTGATGTGCTAATAAAACTGGGGGAAAAAAAAGCTGTAAATGTTGATATTAATTTCACATATTTCTCATTTAAGTCACACATAACACAATGCTGCTAAAATGTTGCCACATAATGACATATGGCGGCTCACCTGACTAACCAGGGGTGTGGCAACACAGAAGCCCTATAAATAAAAGCAAGAATTTCATTCATAACATGGACAAACCCCATCCACTGAGCTGCAGCACTCTCACACCAGACCTACCTGGCAGGCTCACTATGCTCAGATCACTCGTCTCCTGTACGCTGCTGCTCCTCGCCTCCCTCTGCGGCTCAGGGGAGAGCCGGCCTAACTTGGCCCACGGAGGCACACCTGATGTGGACGGAAGGGACAGCCAGAGGGTGCTGCTCCTGGAGGCGGTGAAGACGGGGATCCTCGGCTCGTTGGGTATGGACAGGGAGCCCAGGCCGACCCGAAGGGCCTCGGAGGAAGAGATGACAAAGATGTATCAGCTCTACAGGGAGAAATTGAGAGAGATGAGAGGGAACTCCAGCCAGCCGATGAGGGAGACCTGGCAGTCCACCATGTCTACGGTGCTCTTTCCAGCTACAGGTGAGACATCAGG
This sequence comes from Sebastes fasciatus, assembly GCF_043250625.1. Classification (NCBI taxonomy): domain Eukaryota; kingdom Metazoa; phylum Chordata; class Actinopteri; order Perciformes; family Sebastidae; genus Sebastes; species Sebastes fasciatus. The sequence continues at coordinate 13,697,192 of NC_133805.1, read as the reverse complement.
AAGACACTTGTAGTGACGCTTCAGTGACTGGCGTGAAAAGACAGTTTGAGTGGGAGTAGGAAAGAATGTGACTAGTTCAAGAAAGGTTGCAGTGTGAGTTTACCTGTGCATTTGCAGACAATAGCCGTTGTGCTCGTGTCGTTGTGAATAATCCCTCATCCTCCAGGTGAAGATCTCTGACTTCCTGGAGGAGTTTAAACATATGCGTATGGTTGGAAATAGAATCAAACATTCCTGTAAAGAAAGCAAACACATTCCTACAAGCTTTTAGAGGACATGAGCGTGACAGGCACGCCTTTCTACAGTGATGTTACACTTTGAACACATGTTTTTATCAGGGTCATCAATGATAAACCAACCAATGACAAGAAGGCATTGGAATTCAAAATAAAAGATTTGTTTTTCCACTTTCTCCACGCCATGATGTTTCTAATGAAGCTTTTCCTTATTTTCTTTTAGTGGAGCCGATGAAAGTGGTTCGGAGGGGAGAACACCCACATCCACATTCCGGTCAACGCCTTCAGTGGTACAGAGCTGTTTTCCACAAGAACCCCAACATCCAGATCGAGCTGACACTAGCTCGGGCTGAGCTGAAGATCTCCAGGCAGATTCTAGATAAACCCACTTCAGTTCAGCCTGAGGCAAGACCAGAGATTGAAGTTAAGGTGAACCGGGTGAAGCCGGTGAACTCTGATGCGTGGACACACATAGACCTTCCAGTCAGCGCCAACGTGTCGAGCACTCAAGATGTGACGCTGGACATCAGCCCCGAGGCGGAGAGGTGGATGAGGACTGATGGCGCTGAAGCACTGGTTGTGGATGTGGGGATAGTTGTGGGTAAAAAAGACAAAGCAAATCCAACCATTTCTCTGGAGTTAGGCCTCACGCAGCCTGAACCGGCCCGGAAGAAGAGGCTGCCTCGCTCCAACAAGGAAGACGAATGCGATGAGCGAGGGTGGTGCTGCCGGAAGTCTGTCACCGTGTCCTTCAAGGACATCGGCTGGACGGACTGGGTCGTGGCCCCGGCTGAATACACCATGCATTTCTGCGACGGCACCTGCCCCCACAACTACAAGCCTGCGAGCATGCACACGCAGGTGAAGTCTCGGCTGCATCTGATTACTAAAGGAGAGTCGCCTCGGCCCTGCTGCGTACCGGCGGCCTACGAGCCCATGGTCCTCATGCACTATGACAGTAGGGGAAGGTTGGAGGTGACTCCTTTTGATGACTTCATTGTCACTCAGTGTCACTGTGCCTGAGGAAGTGTGCTTTTTACTTTACTTTAAACTTTTGGAAGAGCATTGCCACTAAAATAACATGTTACATGCTGATTGTGTTCTCAAAGGAAACATGGTACAGCTGCATTGTTAGTGGTCAACTAAATAAAAATAGAAATTATCCACTTTATTACTTTATTAATGTTACTGCTGCACTGAGTTTTGTTTTGCATTGTGGATCAAGCAGTAGATCTGTTCATTCACTTTTATTTATTTGAAGTTCTATTTATGTTATTTGTGTTTTATTTTTATTTTATGTAACAGCATATTTAAGTACTATTTAATTTTATTATTATTTAAAGTACTGTATTGTTTTGTAAGGCATATGTTTGCTCTCTTATTCATTTCAATAATTATATGAAGACCTAAATAAATGATTTATTGCACTTGAATATATCGACATTTACGTTGCATTACGAGCATGATGTGTTTTCTCGTATTTGTCATTTTTCCAAAGAAATACTATCACTATTACGAAGGTCACGGCGTGACAGAGAAATCAGCCTGTAAAGATATGATAACTTCTATCTACCATTAATGACCTTGGAGTTGTGCTGTGGCCTTGAACGGTTAGTTCAGGAACACAAGTGACATAATCATTAGTTTAAAGGGAGACACTAACAGGCAAATACAATTCATGCGCTGGTGAATCTTGAGATTTTGGGCTATTTTGCTTCCATAACACTTCTTCTTTCAGACTAGCGGAAAGACAACATCTAAAATACACATTTAGATGTTTATTTTACTAATACTTGTTAACATTAGATAATGCCTCATTTGCATATTTAAAAATAAAATTTCAGAAATCATGTAATACAAAAAACAATTCTCTTAATGTAGTAATCAACTGGGCAAGTTTCATAAAAAACATACTTACCCGTCACCTGTAGTGAATTTTATAATCCATATCTTTTTTTTTTCTTTTTGGACTTAGTTTTTATTGCAGTTTCAGCAACTTAAACAATCATAATCACATTATTTTCTACTGTTTTTTCATTTTACAGCTGTCTCTTTGTTTTAACACACAATTTCACAACTTAAAACAAGAGGGGGGAGAGAGAAAAAAACAAAACAAGACTTCCTCTTAAACTATAATTTCAATTGAATTCGGAGAAAAGGGAAGGATACATACTTAGACAATCCAAAGAATTAAAATAAAATAAAGTAAAATTAATTAATAAAAAAAATTAAATAAATGTGGTGAAGGGTCGGAGGTCAGGGAGGGGAAAAGTATGTGGAAGGGTATGTGTTGTATGGGTGTGTGTATATGCTTAGAGAGATGATCTGGGTCAGGAAGACAGAGATACAAGTATGATCCAGGATATATAAAAATATTCAGATCACAGATCACTGTATTAGTATGGTCATGGCAGGACTCCACCTTTTAATAAATGTGTCTTTTTGTAGTTTTAGGGAATAGGTTATTTGTTCCATATGGTAAATTTCCCATACCTTCTCAATCCATAAGTTGTATGTGGGGGGCTCAGGTTTTAGCCACTTAAGTGTGATGCATTTAGTTGCTGCTGTTAGCAATATTTCTAAGAGATATTTTTTAGCTCTTCCACCAATGCCTTCTGGTTTTGCTCCCAGCAGTGCCATTTTTGGATCTTTAGTTAAATTTTATAATCCATATCTTTAAAGGTTGTTTTCTCAAAATATTTTTTTTCTCAGACTCTGATGGTAAATGTCCACAGCCTCCGTCCCTCCGTGCAATGCATTCTGGTAGCATGGTGGCGCGATTCATGATAAAGTTGAGGTCTAGGCTACAAATCAGAGGCGTCTGGCACGACTCGCCGCCTCCTGAACCTCCCTAGAAGCTTTTAAACTAAACTTTGTCGATCTAAAATAAAGACAGATTCAGCAACTGCGTGGCTTATTTCTCGCATAAAATGTTTTCAGAAACACGTTTCGGTGAACTGTTTTTGTGATATAAGAGAAGAAGGTTTCCAAAAGAGCTGCCATGTTGGTTCCGGTTTGAAAGCTGGTAGCAGCAGCTCACGGGGGAAAGCGTTCATCCAATCAGGTGCTTAGTGCCTTGTGTCTAGTGGCAGCTCATCAAGCGTCCAATGCTGGGAAGCGAGGCGATCCCTCATGATAAAAACGTGGACACGTACTATGAGACGGAAATCTCCACTTCAGTAGCTCCTACATCCACCAAACTTTACAGTTTCATTCAAATCTTTATCTGAAGGTTTTTACAGAGGAGTTTGTTCATAGATCTTTCATAGCCTGATTTATAGAGCATTTTAATCCTAAAATAAAATGACCACAACCATTGTAGCACTGACTGATAAAAAGAGATATTCAAAATCTTTGACTCTAACATGTAAAAAAATAATAATTAAACATCATTTTGAACCTGGCTTTATCCAGGGTTCAGATTTCTGTTCTGGAAATGTATGAAAATGAGCAAAGATAATGCCTCATTTACATATTTAAACATTTAATTTTAGAAAACTTGTAATAATAATAAAAATTGTCTTAATGTAAGTAATCAACTGGGGAAGTTTCATGGTGATATCTATCATTACATTTGTTTTACCCTATTCGTGTGTCCCGAAAAAAGCGGCTTGCTGTGTAAACTCCAGACAGCTCAGATTACGTATCAATGATAATACTGTAAATGCATTTTCATTACAGATTATCAAAGCTTCTGGTTGTAATATTTTATCTTTCAAGTGCTGTTGAGATAAGTTATTAGAGAAAGAACAAGTGTTTATGTGAGATATCCTACGATAAGTAACGATCGCCAAGAAAAAGTTATTCACATGAGATAAGGAGCTCAGAAGTGGGACTCAAAAAGTGCAGCTCAAGGTTTTTTTTTGGTAATGAACAGATGATGAAGTGTGATATTAAGTGAGTGACCTGAACTGAACTGAAGCAAGTTGCTCTGAAATGTTTAAATACTCCAAGTAGTGACACCAACAACCCCAATGAGTTATTAATAGTTTTTATCTTTGCATGGGTAAAGGTCACTTAAATATGAGCATGAGTTGTTTGATAAAGTAGATGTATTAAAGAGTGGGGCGTATTGAGCGATCCTGGACGACTGAATAAAAGGCAGACGAATAAATAGGTGATTAATCAGAGCTTTTCTTACGGTAAATTCAGACCACTGCCCAGTAACCACTCACCCACTTCTTTGTTTATAACCCTGTTACTCTTTGTTTCAGGGATGACACAACTGAGGTTGGATGTCTTCAATCTTAGATTCGAGATTAGAAAGGTGCTGAGTTTGCAGTACCACCCAAAGTATACAAGTCTAAAAAGAATTATGGACAATATTTATCAAGGACCTTCTGTGTGCAATCTAGACAGCATGAACTCATTAGCCTCTTGGCTTTCTCCTGGTTTTAATCCTCACGTAGCCTTCCCGGAATACTATTACTGAAATTAATTCCAGGACGACAGGAAACAAAAATAATAGGATAGAAAATGTCACAGTCGCTAAACCTCCCTCTCTTGTCATTACCCGTCCAGAGAAACACAAATCACACTTCTCATTCTGTAACATTTAGACACAGATTTATCTCTTTCTCTCTCTCTTCCCTCGTAGGAGCTTTTAAGGAGTAAGGAGTGACTTCATATGGGAAAGGTTTTCACATCCTCTCTGTGTGTCTCCTCTGAAAAACTGATGGACCACAAGTCACATAAAGAGGTGCTGACCTTTGCATGTTTGCAAGTCTTGATGGTGTACTTATTAAATATGTTTGTGTGCAACAACCACATTTTGCAGTTTTTTTTGCAATTTTTGGAGTGTACATCTTATCTGCATTTACAGTAGATTATGCATACAGTAGCAGGTAAATTATCTTTCTCTATTCTCACATTTTTTTCTAAAACCTGAACAGGTGGCTATTAGCTAAAGACTTTTAAGAAAACATGAACGTTCACATTAAAATGCAATTGAAGATGTTCTTCATCAATATTGTGTTATGTGCATCAACTTATCTTAATAATCAGGATAATAAAACCCTCCCAAATAGTCCATAACTAATGTGTAATTTTAACTAATTTAAATCCTTTTAATTGTGGTTGGTAATAAAAAAGTATTTTCTATGAGAGCAAAACAAGTTTCAATGTTCAAACAGAAATAATTTAATGAAAACATTGAAGCAGCGATGCAGCTATTGTTAACAAGACAGATAAATATTAAAAATGTGTTCACGGCAAACGTTTATTTACCATAAAAAGAAGATCTATCGCTATTCTATAAAACATAATGAACATTATATGCACCATATAAGTGCACAAATCCACCTACTTATCAAAAATGTGGATCATTTTATATTCAAATATACCTTTCTAGGTCTTTCTATTGTATCAAAAACACTAATTTGTAGATTTATTTATTTGTATATTTACCTGTTTAACTATGCGAAGAAAATAATATTAATAATCTATGCTGCTAAAATGTTTCTAGAGCCAAATGCAAACTTTCTTATACAAAAAAAGGACAACATGCATGACAAAAAGTGTGAAGAAATGGCGCACACTTCTCCTCTCGAAAGGTCAAACTGAAAAGTGATTCATCGGTAATTCCAGACTTATCGAGCTTATCAAGAGAGAACCATAAAACCATCAAATGTTATCAGATAATTTATTTAACTTGGGTTGTTGTCAAAATGTGGTAATTTGCGGTACAGTGCGTCTGATGTGATCTTAAATGAACTTTGCCAAAAAAAAAAAAAAAACAGTAGCAATCAAAGATCACAGTTAACAAAATAGATACAACAGCTACATATAACTATATAACTAACTTTACAGATGATACACAATAATAATATTATACTGCATATGGGTGTATAGTCCAGCAGTGTTTGTTTTTGTTTACAGGTCAGCTGTATCAAAGAAGCAGCTGCAAATGTTGTGCATTTATAGCCTGAGCAATGAATAGAGATGTATCCTATAATGAGTCTGGCATAATGTACACGTCGTCTTCTTGGGCGTCTGAGAGGATGGAGAGGTTACATGCAGGATCATTGCCGTATATTGCATCATCTGGTGAATCACACTGCAAGTACACATCCTCTTCAGATTCACCTGGAGACCTGCAGAGAAACAATAAGCGTAAAGTGGTTAATGTCCCTATTAGAAAACACTTTTTCTGATGTAAAAAACCCATTGTGACACAAGGCAAATAGCATGTAAACTGTCTTCTTTCCCAGTTTCTATTCTTGCTCAGAGGAAAAACTCCCGCACTGAGTCATCAGCTGGCACGTTTGATTAATAGACTCTAAATTGTAGGAAACAACAGAAGAAGAGATCGCCTGCCAAATTGTGTGCATATATTACAACAGGGTTGTGCAAAATGGGGAAATTCAAAACCACGCACGCCAGTGTTTCTTCATTTGTTTCCGTTCTGATCTCTTTTTGGACCGCTGCAGTTTCATAAATGTCATTTCAGCCTCAACATTTCCTCTAAAAGAAGGTCCTGCCTGTTAAGACTCAAAACTAAAAGCATGAAAATATTTGCTTACTTCATCTGGTTTACTGAAGGCCTGTTGCGTCCGGTAGTGGTCAGGTTTTCGTAAATAGGAGTCTGTCCTGTTGGCTGCTCTGTGATCATACTGGTGTAGTGATGGGAATCATCTTGTGGTGTCTCTGTACTGTCCTGCTTTTTCTGGCTTCTGCTTTGTACAAACTGCAACGTATTCCTCATTTTACTGTGGTATTTGTACACGATTACACCAACAACGATCACTAGCAGTAGAAAGAAGAGTGTCAGCCCAACAGCCAGACCTGCAGGGGAGCCGGTGGTCGAACATGTGACATTTCCAATGACACAAGTGGTATTGTCAATCATGATCTGCAAGTGTGAAAGATATAGAATGACACTGAGTGACTGTGTGACATTGCTCAAACTACTATATATAGTCATTTGTAACAATTTACATTTCTTGATTATCTATTCAAAAGTCTTATTATTGCTTATTCATATTCAAAAAAGGCCTCTACATAAATAAAATACACAGTTTGCTTCAGGATAACAGCTATCTATTTGTAAAAAAAATAATTCAATTAATGATTAAACATCACAATACACTCCAGGAAATGCTGTAAAAACAATCATGCACTTTAAGCCAAGACAAACAGTTTTCTGTCAATAAAAACAGTGGACTTACCATAAAAGGCTTCGACGTTGTGGGTCAAGGTCTGAGTTGTGTGTGAAGACATGCAGTTTGTCTTTTAACACCTCACGCACGCGCCTGTGAAGTTCCCTTTTATTGAAATCATGGAAATGGGCTATGAAAGCACTGAAACCAGAAGATTTCCTGTAAAAGCTCTTTCTGAAAATAGACAGCTGCTGACAGGAGCTGAATTACTGTTATATTAAACCTTATGACTCAATAGACACGTCTCCAATCTGAGCTCTGAAATAGTTTAGATTGATTGGACGATGTTTATGATTAAATAATTGATTGTGAACAGTATAAAGTTTGGGTATTTATTAGTTTCTCTAGTTGAAAAGTGTCAAATTTACAAAAAGAGAACTACTTTTTTCAGAATTGTGTAATGATTTTAATCATAAAGGTCTTCTTTAAACGTACTATATGTAACTTTCAGAAGATCCTTGTTATTGATGATACCTATGGCCGTTAAGTGAACTGCAATCTCTCCCATGTCGTGCATTAATTCCTGATAATGGAAAGCTCGCCGTGCATTATCGCTTACATAATGTTCTGTAATGTTCCTATATTTTATTTGGACCATTGACTCCATGATACTAACAGCTTGCCGCAAGCAAATTACTTTATCAGCCAACCAAGCAGATCCGGGCTGCATAAGTTACAGCAAACTGGCCAAACATAGCTTAAGCACTCAAGACAGTATTTTGCTGCATTAGCTGCACCCTGTTGGCGCTTTAGGGGAACTACATTTAATTTTAAATTAGGTACACAAAAACTATTGCACTACTTTGCATGGTTTTTGACTCAAGCTACACACTAAGGAGAGACATTCAATTATGTCTCTCATCTCAGGGCAGCTCTATAAAGCAAGCCAGTGAGGCTAAATTATATTCACATAAACAAAATAGCTGTAAAAATGGGAAGAGGGGGATTTATTAAAGGGACTGTTTGTAACTTTGTAAGCGTATAAATGTAGCGGGTCGGCACACATGCGCGCTCGCATATGCGCGTTCGCGTGTAGCCGCTGTACCCTCCTCCTCTGCCTGCTCGCCTTCACTCAGACAGCGCGTTATCGATCAGCTCGCTCCACCTCTAGACGTGAACGCGCGCTCACTCCACACTGCAGAAGAGTTAGTAGCTCTGAGAATATCTAGTGAATGCACAAGGGACGTTTGTGCAGAAATAAATGCTGCAGCTCCTCCGGACCAACAGAGGTTTCCATGTCTTGTGAAGTGACGGAGCTGTGCCGAGAGTTACGTTACCCTCTCGTTACCGACCGGGTGCCGGTGTCTCCTCTGCTCTCTCCGGCTGCGGGCGGAGAGAGCAGGGAGACACGCTGCAGAGTCCCGCTGCCTCAGCCTGCACTTAGGCAGGAAAAGCCAACACTAGGATCAGATCTAAATCATGTTCATGGAGAGACCTTCGTCTGGTCAGCTAACATTACCGCCAAGCAGCTGAAATATAGAGTGATACTGTGGTTTTAGCTGACTTGTGTCGCCTCACTGTTTTGAGCGATGCTCGTTCAGGTATATTGAGAGCGAGCAAGCGCGAGCCCGACGCTGACTTTCGTTGATTTCACGGCCACAGGTGTCGCTGTAAAGAAGCATTTCTGAAAGTTACAAATAGTCCCTTTAAAGGAAGGTGTTCCCCATTTCTTAGTCCAAGTTGCACCTATAGCAGGTGATACAAGCTGTAGTTGTCTCATCTTGATTACTGATCAGTAACCTGGTGCTAAAAAAGATCTAGCAAAGCTTCAGTAGAACAGCATGATTAGCTCTTCACTGTTCAGTATGAGCAAGTAGAAATAAAATACACACTGATCTCACTGGCTGATGGTTGAAGATAGGTTTAGATGTAGATATTAACTTTGTTTAGGAAATGTAATAGTTTCGAATCGACCACACAAAAAAGTTTTAATTAGCCGCCTGAAAAATAGATAAGTAAAATAAGCTTCCTTTCATTTTCTCTTTTGGAATATGAATGTTTAGATGAACTGATATTATTGTTGTTTTTACCCGTCGATATGATGCAATGTCAATGTTGTTAACGTTGCAGAGTTTATGTTTATTATCCCAATAAACAATAAACACACACAGATAAAGCTTAAGTTCATCCAAAGTTAAAGTTAATGTTATCTCTCATCTGCATGTCAATCAAGCTGCATTAATAAATGATATGAGATACTGTTAGAGTGAAACTGTGCTGCCAATCCCCCCTCACATACACATAAACATGAACAGAAGGGCTTTCTGGTTAATTCAACAGGAACTTTACCTCCCCCTGCTGTTACTTTCACTCGCCACACGCAGAATACACCAAACCATATTGTCACATTACTTGTGGACTAAATAATTCCCACCACATATATGTTCTGCAGAATTTGAAGAAAAGGGGATACACTGTAAGCTAACGGTTGTGTTGGTGATTTGAACCATCACTGTCTGGTTGTTTTCTCACACATGTCACACATGTGAGGGTGCCAGGCGGTGTGAAAGACAGTTTGGATCTTGTTGAGACAGAATCTCACACCACTTAACAGAATTATGGCTTGACATGCAGACATCCTATGGGTCCATCTGTCACCTCTGCTCCTCACTGATCCTTCATATACAAGAGACATCACTCCTCTATTGCTTTTGCTGAGGTTTTTCTACATTTCTGTTACTGATTTTTAAATCTATTATTATATTTTGTGTTTTTCCTCATCATGATTGAAAATACTATATAAATAAACTGGATCATTGGGTGTTCAAATGCCTGCTGTACCAGGAAAGGCCAATTTTCTATTTTTGATTTAACCCTCTGAGATCCACTGACTGACTTAACTGTCTTTCAGAGGCTCTAGCAGGCTCAGTTTTAAAGCTAGAGTGAAGATAGACATCATATGAAACTAGAATTGGTACCAACTGCGTCATACTAGCTTGTCGGAAAAAGAGGCTAAATATCGCTCCAAAGTTGGGCTAAATTTTAAGAGGAAAAACTGGCATGGCCATCTTCAAAGGGGTCCCTTGACCTCTGACCTCAAGATATGCGATTGAAAATGGGTTCTATGGGTACCCACGAGTCTCCCCTTTACAGACATGCCCACTTTATGATAACCACATGCAGTTTTATGCATGCACTATAAATGTGTTATTTTCGCCTATTCTAAAATGGTGTGTTTGAAAATTTCTGCATACGGGGGTCCCTAAACAGTCTTGCAATTACATAAATTGGGTATCACTGTAAAGATGAGACTCTTGTGGATCCAATGAGCCCAACTGTATTCATGTGTGATTATGTTAGTCCCCATAGTAGCCATTTCATTGTAGTGAGACCATTTTTTGAAACTTGACATCACTGTATAAGATGACCTGTGGTGACCTCTAGGATAATCACAGCTTCATGAACCTTTACAACCACAAACTAGTGACCTAGAGCATTCAGAGGAAGGATGGCTTTCCTAAGTAGATTGACAATAAGGGGGTTTCTGAGCAGTTTCCAGAACAGAAGCGCTCGCCATCCAATCGCCGAAAAAAGGCAATTCTTGCCGAACTCTCTAAATGTCAAAAGTCTTTGATACCAAATCACAGCATTGCTTTTTCTCTGGTGTTCCTCAAGGTCTTTGTGTCTTAAAGTGGTATTTTGAAGGGATTATTGATCATTTTTATCAATTCTCATGTGGTAAAAAAATTGTTAAATTTGTGTAACAAATGGTATCAACCCAACAATTGCTGCAACAACTCTTGAGACATACTGTAAATGAGCATGGCCATACTTCTATCATAATGTTCTAAACCCTTATAGATGTTCATGTTTATTTCTGATTTATGACTAGAACAACTTGACACACAGTGCTGAGCTGCATCTCACATTAATCGTCAGGTTCCCAGCTTTCAGATAATGTACACCACTTCTATGTGACATCTACTGTTGCCCTGCTATCTCCCCCTAAAGACCCCCTGTACCCCCCTAAAAAAAGACAAAAATAGGTCTATTGTGGGTCTCAGAGGGTTAATCAGAACATAATTCATATTTGGCTCTTTTATGTGTTAGTGGACTCGACTGGGTTAACATTATGATTTGGGACAGAGAACAAAGTCAGCTATTGTTGGTGACACAAAAATGTTGCTATGTTTAGGAGAAACACATCTTGTTTTCTGAACAAAGAAAAAAAGGTGTGTATATCTGCTTCCATTAAAATAGAAACGGCAACATTATGGGCTCTTATTGAAGAATAATCCACATGACAAAGGCCTCAACAATGAACTTTCTACACCTGGCCTTTGGTGTTCACATCATGCATTACGTCCATTATTGTTCCAACAACCTTCTGTTACACCGCAAATAATACTCCGGGAAACCACAGTGGCTGAAAATGCTGGTTTAGTGATGCAAAAAGAAAAGAGAGAACTAGTCAGAGTTGAGACTTTCAGACTTTCAGGTGTAACTGAGAAAGTGAAGTGAAAGTCTCCCTCTCTGCTGATACTAACTCAAGCCTCTGAGATGCTGCTGCCAATGTCAGCGCAGCGTGTTTGCATGTGAGATAAACATGAACAATATCTGGTGAAAGACAGCTGCATAATGTGGTTTTCCTCATTTTTACAAGCCATTACAAACAGGCTCAACTTCAAGGCCACACACACACCTGAAGGCTTATTCAGCAATAACAGAATAATCCTGTGCACAGACTCCGTCTCTCCACCTGCCCTGGAGTCGCTTCTTTTTCTACGTTACCATGGTTACCTTACAACCAAATTACACTCTCCTGGATGGCAGGTGATACAGCTTCACTGTGCCTTCAGTGTGCCTGTGAAAACAACACAGAAAAAAAGAAACAATCATTGTAGGTGTGGCGTTTGGACTCTCAGTCTTATGAATTTGACATTGGCAGTTGTTGTTTTTACTGAGCCTGATGTATCGTCATATATAAAGCTCCTCTTGTTGTTGTGCATGTAGCCGTTCAGTTTCCTGCTGCTGAAATTGAAACTCCCACTGTAGCGAGGAAACAAGAACGGACATGCAAAGGTCTGATTAATGATTTATCATAGAAATCATTGTGGGGTGGATGGAAGACTTAACAAATATGTGCCAGAAATACCTCTTTCTCTCTCATCTAAGAGCTCATTTGTCTCCACATGAGTCTAACAGACAGTCCTTTCACCTTTTAAAATGTATTCATCTGGAAAGCTGGGGGAGACACTGTTGTGACAGTGTATATCTTCAGTCAGCGGGGATGCACATACAACTCCAGAGGAGGCAGACATTGACACTTTCTGGCCTAAGACTGAATGTCACAAACATTTAGGCCAACCCAGACAAAGAAGGTCAATTATTGTACATGAATAAAAAGGCAAGTAAGCTGAATTTAGGTTTATACTTCAACACATCTCCAATTTCCTCACAACCCCCTATTTAATGGTAAAAAAGGTTGACAATCCACCATCTGGCGCCACTGACAATCATCTTCTAATAGACTTATCACACTGGGTGAGAGCATCACCTCAGTGCCTTGTATAGAAATACTACTACCATTATTAGTAATAATAGGCCCAATAATAATAATAATAATAATGGGCCTGGTAACAATAATATTAGAAGTAATACTACTTCTACTACTACTACTACTACTACTACTACTGCTACTAATCATAATAATAATAATAATAATAATAATAATAATAATAATAATAATAATAAACTATTACTAATACTACTACTACTACTACTACTGCTACTAATAATAATAATGGCAGTAATACTTATACTACTACTACTACCTACTACTCCTACTTAAACTACTAAAACTACTACTACTACTAATAATAATAATAATAATGGGCCTAGTAATAATAATAATAGCAGTAATACCACTACTACTACCTACTACTACTACTACTAATAATAATAATAATAATAATAATAACAATAATGATAATAATAGGCCTAATAATAATAATAATAATAATAATAACAATAATGATAATAATAGGCCTAATAATAATAATAATAATAATAATAATAATGGGCCTGGTAATAACAATAATAGCAGTAATACTACTACTACTACTACTACTATTACTACTACTCCTAATAATAATAATAATAATAATAATCATAATCATAATAATAATGATAATGATAATAAAATAATAACAATAATAATGATAATAATAATAATAATAATAACAGCAACAACAACAACAACAACAACAATAATAATCATGATAATGATAATAATGATAATAATGATAATAATGATAATATTCTGCCATGGTGTGTGAAGTCACTTGTTATATAACTAAGATAAGCACAAATTAGTGTTTTCTTAAAAAGTGATATTTGCGGTTGTTCCGCAGTCCAGATGTGCGGTGCGCCTCCACTACACCCCCGCGCAGCGACGTGAGCACGCAAAGCTTCACCGAGGCAGCTGCGTCAAGTCGGACAGAGATAATTGCGAACATACCGGAAACTAGACGATGTTGGCTTCAAAATAAAAGTAAGCCTTGTCGCAAAAAAAAGTTTAGTTTAAGTCAGGCAGGAAAAAATGCTATTAGTTGACTAAATAATACACAGTCAACAGACAAATCATTTGCGGTGTTGATAGACATATATATCAATATTTTATCAATACCTGCATTTGCTGCATGGGCACGGCTTCACAAATGTGAAGTGTTGTGAAGAGGTGAAGGTTGGTAAAGAAAATAAACAACAGGCAAGCTAAAGATGTTTTTAACCCTTAAAAGTAGCCTCTGGAAAAAAAAAAAAATCGGAGATTTCGAAAATAAAGTCATAATATAACGAGAATAAAATTATAGGTTTACGAAAAAACTTAATATTATGAGAATAAAGTCATATTATAAAGTAGTAATTTTACGTGTTATTTTCCTTTTTTCTCGTAATATTATGACTTTTATTCTCTGAAAGTTATGATTTTATTCTCGTAATATTACGACTTTTTTTCTCGTAAAGTTATGACTTTATTCTCATATTATTACGACTTTTTTCCCGTAAAGTTATGACTTTATCCTCATAATATAAAGACTTTTTTTCTCGTAAAGATATGACTTCATTCTCATAATATTACGACTTTTTCCTCGTAAAGTTATGACTTTATTCTCATAATATTACGACTTTTTCTCTTGTAAACTTATGACTTTATTCTCATATTATGTCTTTTTCTCGTAATATTATGACTTTATTCTCATAATAATAGGATTTTATTCTCTGAAAGTTATGGTTTTATTCTCGTAATATTACGACTTTTTTCTCGTAAAGTTATGATTTTATTCCCATAATATTACGAAATATTTTCTCGTAAAGTTATGACTTTATCCTCATAATATAACGACTTTTTTTCTTGTAACCTTATGACTTTATTCTCATAATATTACGACCTTTTTTCTCGTAAAGATATGACTTTATTCTCTTAATATTACGACTTTATTCTCGTTAAATTATGACTTCATTCTCATAATATTACAACTTTTTTCTCGTAAAGTTATGACTTTATTCTCTTAATATTACGACTTTATTCTCGTTAAATTATGACTTTATTCTCATAATATTATGACTTTTTTTCTTGTAAAGTTTTGACTTTATTCTCGTAATATTATGATTTTATTCTGTAAATCTCTACTCTTTTTTCCCTCAATGTGGCCCTAATACTCCGTAATACATTTGCTTTTTGGGCATCACTGCATTAGACTTGTATACTTAGACTATAAACTGTACCTTCATCACAATGCTCAAATGTTTTGCGACTCCAGACAGATTTTTTTTTAAATTTTTTGCCTAAAATGTCTCTTGTGATAGAAAAGCTTGCTGACCCCTGTCATAAACCTAATTAACACAACTTTTAAAATGGCACTTCCTCGTTTTGTTTTTACTGCATCCCCCCTCTCTCACCGGATGCGGTGTGTCCTCACTGCGTGTCTCTTGACGAACACTGACTGACCATTGAAGGAAAAAAACGGAGCAGAAGAGCGAAACATGGCGACTTCGAACAATCCGCGGAAATTCAGCGAGAAAATCGCTTTGCACAACCAGAAGCAGGCGGAGGAGACGGCTGCGTTTGAAGAAGTGATGAAGGACCTCAGCATTACCAGAGCAGCGAGGGTAACAACACCCGCTTTCTTCTTCTTCTTCTTCGTTTGTTTCCTCAGCGAGCTGTCAGATAATATGCATTAGTAGGTCGGAGAGCCGCACGCAGCCTGGCCAGCATAGGTAAACAATAACAAACGACGCTTCCTGCCTGCCAGCTGCAGCCTTTTATTATTATATCACCACGACTGACCACCAACAGAGCTGGCAGGAGATCACAGTCCTGTAACGTAACATATGAATGAAAGGGAGCCTCGTCCGAAAAAGTTATTACATTTCTTGTCCCACGCAAGTGGAAAGCAAAGGGGCGTGCATGCGTATATTTCACATCCAACTGCAGCTTTTTCTCCTCTGTCTCGTGCAAAACGATGTTACCCACTATAATAGAAATATACACATGTTTTTATGATGTTACATAATAAGGGGAATGTATGTTACTGATGCATGGTGAGGTGTGTGTGTGTAGTAACCGTGGCTTAGTAAACTTGTCTGACAGGTCTTCTGCAGGCCTGTGTGTGTGTGTGTGTGTACGTGTGCACTGCTGCAACATGATAGACATTCACACCAAACATGATGAAGGCTAGCAGCAGATTATGTTGGAAATTTAAGCCACATTCAGCACGGGCCTTCAAAATAAATCCTCTGGGAGGCAGGGCTTCATTCAGATGATGATGGGTAGACAGCCTGCAACTATACATGCAGCTACTGCAGTGTTATATGCTTCCTTTAACTGTCAATATATAGAAGAAGAATGTGCATAAAAATGTCAGAATGCATCCCTGTTGTCATCTTATTATATCGAGCTGATTATATAATTTTTTTAAAGGCCCCATATTATAAAAAAGTGCGATTTCCATGTTTTTTTATTATAAAGCAGGCTTAAGTCCTATATGAATACTGTGAAAGTATCGAAACGCTCAATCCACAGGGAAATACACACAGCCCGCATTCAGAAACTCTACATTTGAAACATGCTGTCAGGATTTCTGCCCATTTGTGATGTCACGAATATACAATATTTAGACCCTTTACACAGATTTAAACAGTTTATTCCTGGTTGCAGTGTATGTGAATGTCATCAGCTGACAGGAAGTACACATGGACCCAAGCTCTTGCCTAGCAACGCAATTCTGTTGCAATTTCGTCGCAATTCCGTCAAAATGCGCTAAAACGGAGCGTTTCAGACAGAGCGTAAATACAGGCATACTCAGGCCGACAGTATGAGGAAAATAAAGGCTTTTTTGAACATTACAGCATGTAAACATGTTCTAGTAGAAACACAAAATACAAGTATGAACCTGAAAATGAGCATGATATGGGACCTTTAACATTTTTTCGATGTTTTAAAACCGGAAATTTACTCCCACCAACAGGCTCAAAATAATATTAATAATAATAATAATAATAACCAACTCTTCCTGTAGGTCTTTATGAAATTATGACATGTCACAGTATAGGAAAAGTACAGGTGTAAATAATACAATTAATGATGGCTGAATTCCATTTAGCTGCTTTGGTTTCAGGGTTCTAGTGTTGTGCATGCAGGCTTGTTAATGTTATTATAACACCTGTGCTTGTCAAGTGAAAATGTCCTGTTTATGAAGCTTAAAGGTCCCATATTATGCTCATTATCAGGTTTATACTTGTATTTTGTTTTTCTACTAGAACTTGTTTACATACTGTGATGTTCAAAAAAACGTTATTTTCCTCATACTGTCTGCTTGAATATGCCTGTATTTACCTTTCTGTCTGAAACGCTCCGTATTAGTGCATTCACCGGAATTCCAACAGAATTGCGTTGTCTGGCAACCGTTTGGGCCCATGTGTACTTCCTGTCAGCTGATGTTAGTCACATATACTTCAACCAGGAATAAACTGGGACACATTTAGAATGTTTATGTTTAAAACCGTGTAATGGTCTAAATATTGTATATTTGTGACATCACAAATGGACAGAAATCCTGAAACAGCTTGTTTCAAACGAAGAATTTCTGAATATGGGCTGTGTGTATTTCTCCGTATATTGAGCGCTTCGATACTTTCACAGTATTTATAAAGCACTTAAACCTGCTTTAAAATAAAAAGACATGAAAATCTTACTTTTTACAATATGGGACCTTTAAGCACCTGTGAGGATTCATTCCTGATAAACGACTACCACAACTTATAAAATGGCAAAATTGTAATTTATTTGTTTAATTTTCTACAAACTAATTGATGACTCAGTTGTGTCAGAATTGCCATGTTGTTAAACATATGTATATTTCAGGATACATGTCTAGACATGCCATGGTGGAAAGTTACTAAGTTACCTGTAGGCCTACTTCAGTACAATTTTGAGGTACTTGTACTTCATGAGTATTTCCATTTCATGCTACTTAAATTTCTACTCCACTACTATCTCAGAGGGAAATATTGTACTCTACATTTATTTGATAACTTTAGTTGCTTGTTACTTTGAAGATTCTTATTATTAATACAAAATAATAAATTAGGATGTATTATGTTAAAGTTGCAGTGGGTAGAATTGGAGTAAATATGAAAGTTATTTTTTTCAACCAATCAGAGCCGAGCTGGAGCCTGCCGTCTCTGAGCAGCTGTCAATCACTCGCTAACTCTGATCAAACGGTCAAACTAGGCAGCGCTGATCAAATATGAATCAATATTCTGTTGCTGTATTGACTATTTCTCACCTCAAATGTTTTCAGAATCATCTTGTAGAGTACTGTTTAGCTGTAAAATTAGAAAGTTTGTGACCCGGCAGCCATGTTGAGATCAGTTGAGGAAATATCAAGCACCGCCCACCAGCCGGAGCACAGCCAATAGGAACGCTCTCTCTCTGAAATTACCTGTGATTGGCCAAAGTCTCCCGTCCGGGCTAGATTCTTTTAAAGCCTGAAAACAGAGCCATGAGGAGGTGCAGAAGTCTAGTTTTCTCTCAGAACACTTGAATTACAATATGCTGAAAGGTTATTATGGAGTTTTTTGCCCAATGATGCCAAATATATTCTGCCTACTGCAGGTTTAAGCTACCCAGCAGTATATAAAGTAATTAAAATGAGCTCCATCTTTACCAGCTGAAACATTAAAGTGATGAACACATAAATGCATCAGTCATTATAATCCAATAATGTCATTATTCTGCATAATGAGTACTTTTACTTTTAGTTCTTTAAGTGTATTTTGAGGCTGATACTTTTACTTAAGTAACTTTTTGAATGCAGGAATTTTACTTTGAGTATTTTTAAACTGTGGTATTGCTACTTTTACTCAAGTAAAATATCGGAATTCTTTGTCCACCACTGTAGACATGTTAGTCAGAGTAGATTTTATTGTCATTGAATGCATCGATGACAAATGGTAGGAAGCTCTTGTCTGAGCCAAAGTTAGACCTGTGTGAAGTGGGCCTCTGGTTTAGAGTTTCATCCTTTCCCCCTCTCCCCTTCAGCCTCTCAATGTCTCTACTTGCTGTGGTTGAAAAGATTTGGATTGTCCTATTCCCGATCCTGAAATGTAACAATAAGTAATCCTCTGTCAACAGAGCAGGTATGAATGTGGTTAAAAGGAAATGCACTCTGAGGTCGGAGGCTTATCAAAAGACACCAGTGATGCAGGCATAGTAATTGTTATTATTAGATTTTCTGCCCTGCCAACAGTGAGCAGTGGGCTTGCATGAGAAAATTTAATTGACCGGTTATGGGTTCTCCGATGGGAAATGGAACTGGAGGTCGTTTTTGAAATAAACACTGTTGTAAGGCTTTAAGCAAATTCACATTAGGCTGCTGTGATGACAGCTGCAAATGCAGCAGCCCGCATCAAACTTTGCTAGAAGACATCTAGCGTTGATTTCAAACAGGTGGTTAATAAAGAAAACATCAATAAGAAGCATGGTGCCGTCTGTAGAACACACACTTAAACTTACTTACTTAAGGAATTAAAGGTCCCATATTGAAAAAAGTGAGATTTTCAGGTCTTTTACATTATAAAACAGGTTTAAGTGCTATATAAATATTGTTGGACTATCAAAACGCTCAATATACGGAGAAATACACACAGCCCGTATTCAGAAATTGTGCGTTTGAAACAAGCCGTTAGGATTTCTGTCCATTTGTGATGTCACAAATATCAAATATTTAGAACATTACACGGTTTAAACGTAAACATTCTAAATGTGTCCCAGTTAGTTTCCTGTTGCAGTGTATGTGAATAACATCAGCTGACAGGAAGTAAACAAGGACCCAAACTGTTGCCTAGCAACGCATTCCGTTGAAATGTGCTAAAACGGAGTGTTTCAGACAGACGGTAAATACAGGTATTTTCAGGCAGACAGTACGAGGAAAATAAAGTTTTTTTTTAACATTACAGCATGTAAACATGTTCTAGTAGAAACACAAAATACAAGTATGAACCTGAAAATGAGCACGATATGGGACCTTTAAGGTTGGATTACGATAAATGTATATAAATGTCCGTCTTGCTGTCATTATTAATTATATTATTGACTCCATCTTGTAGTTGTAGGCCTGTGGTGTGTTTATAGCCAGTTTATTATATTTCTGTCGCTGGAGCCTGAACTTGCCTCGACTGCCATAATTATTAATTTTGTAAAGTTCCCACTTGGCCTCTTGTCTTACTGGTGTTGTTCTGCTTCCAGTTACAGTTGCAGAAAACTCAGTACTTGCAGCTGGGACCGAACCGTGTGCAGTACTACGGAGGATCTTTGCCAAACGTCAATCAGCTTGGAAACACTATGGATATGTCTTTTCAGGTGAGGGATTATTTGTGTTTTCTTTATTATTTGGCATCTTTGGAACACTGCGTAGATGAAGAGTATAAGTAATAGATTTGCATTGGATGTTGGCGAATGAATATTTAACTTGTACCAGGATTTGTTTTACAGTAATCTTCCACAGCTGTTCCATATAAATTAATATCCATTGGGCCCCGTCTCTGTGTGGCTAAGTAATATCCTGCAATATTTATACAACCGTCGGCCGCCCTATAAAAATGTTTACATTTGCTTTTTTAAACAGCTGGTTAATGAGTTCCTCGTTTCCTTGGTTAAATACTCTGCTACACAGGAAGTGACATACCTACTGTTTACATATGGAAAAGAACGAGAGCACTTTGTTTAGAATAAGTGGCAGATAGCAGAGTAAACATACCAACCCACAGTCTACATTCGGTGTCTGTTTTACTATTGTATGGTGGACTACACTCTCCTCTCTGCCACAACATATCAGACATGCATGATGCTGGAATTGATATTTATGAGATAAAGCAACAATGTGCTATATTACACCAAAGCTAGTATACCGGTATATATATCAGGGCTGTCCTGAATACCAGTTTTTGGGCTTCGAAGCTTCGGTGAGAAATATTCAAAGCTATTCAAAGTTTCAGGACAGTGCCGCTCCCGCACTACTGTACACACATGCTCCTCTACACATAACAAACAGCCATATCCATCTGAGAATAACTAATTCATGCTGAATATGAATAATGTGGGATTATTCCTTATTTCATGGGCTATTTTTGGGATTTATACATTATTATTACATACTTATATATATATATAAAAAACAAAGCATTCGAATATGGATTTGGAAGTTGATTACCATGGCAACGGTCGAAGCTTCGAATATATATATTTCTATATTTTTTGTGGAAAGAGCCACAGGTTTGTGCCTAAGACACATTAAATGAACCAACATGACAGTGAAGTTAATAGAAAGTCAATGTTTTTGCTTTTAATTATTTTCTGTACTTTCAAAGACAGAAGGAACTGATAGCAAAATGTTTTCTTATTAAGTATGTGAGGGAAAATAATATTATTATAAAGTTATAATGACGACTAAATGTGTGTGTGTGTGTGTGTGTGTGTGTGTGTGTGTGTGTGTGTGTGTGGGGAGGGGGCTTTTTGAAATTACATAATAATAAATATTCTAAAAATGAAAAGAAGAAAGATTTGAAGGTTGTGTGTAATGACAATAATAGGTCTTTCATCTGAAAAAAAAAAAGAAGCAAATTGCTTTTCTTCTTTAAAAATATCATCCTTGTTATTAGGGCTGTCACGATATCACATTTTCACTACACGATTATCGTAGGCAAAAGAATTAGATATAATCACTATATCTATAGAAAAGTTTAAGGAAAATAAAAAGAAATAATGCGATCAGTAAAATTCATCTTTAACTTTGTTTATTGTGCATTTTGTCTCTTTTTTTGGCGAATGAGTTACACTCAAAATACAAGTGTTGGGAGTAGTGTTGTCACGATATTGGAATTTCTAACGTCGATACAATATCTTGAAAAATATTGATACCGTTTTCGATACCTTCGGGAAAAATAGACACAACGCTGAGGGCATAAAATATTATATTTTTATTAAAAGTTAAATAGCAGTGTGTGTGTGTGTCTGAACTTGCTGTCAGAGAGAAGAGAGAGCAGAGAGTGCAGCTGGTACTCGTGTAATGATACTGCGGAAAATGAATATTGAAACCGTTTCAAATATTCAGTATCAAATCAATACTTCGATATTTTTGAAAACACTAGTAGGGAGGTGGAGAGAGTCTGTAAACATAACTGTATATATAAAATGATTTAAGAGCCACTGGATTTTTTATCACATATGTATTATTAACATGATATCAATATTTCATTTTTAAGGAATAAGTGAGCCAGTTGAATATCAATACTCTCACCTTCCATGCGTTATTTTCAGAGCTGGGAACTTTTATTTTTCACTGTTTTTATTGTTCTGTGTGACGGCAATGCTGTCAACTGTGTCAGTCTGTATATATGATAGAAAAAAAGCTGCTCCATTTTTCTTTTTTCGCTTTTCACCCAAAATGCACTGGAAACAATCTCTCGCTCGAGGCACCAGAGGGATTGAAGCCTAACACAAAGAAATGGTATTTCTTAAACTTTGCTCCCAGCAGGAGTGCTCATCTAGCACTGCAGTGCACCAGGGCAGAAAACCTTTGTCCTATATATCTTTATGTTTCCATTGCCATCCTTGGAAAAATGCAATATGTTGTCATGACATGCATGTGCGGAAAGAGGCAAAGTATAATTTAATGACATGGATTTAGTAACTTGATAAGACCTTTTCATTTACTCGTGTAGAAGAAATCTGATTCTGTATGGACAGAGGTGTTGATCTGACCGAGACCATCCCATTGACAACCCAGCAAAACTTAAGTAGGGGAAGTACTTATCTGGATGTTTCTACAGACAGGATGGTGGGAGTTAACAGCACTATTGTTTCCCCATCAAGGCTCAGTTCCTCCATGAATCAGCTGATGAATGACGGCCCATGCAATTATTACTCAAGAAAATATTTAAGAAACTCGTGTGTGAACGCAATGAAATGGGCACATCCCAGATCTTCATTCTTAGTTTCACAGGCTTTTTCCAATTTTCTATAGTCATTATTGCCCTGAGCTCCGTTGCCTTTCATCCTCGTTCTACATGCATCTCATTTGATGGAAGAGCTCAGAACAGGTTTATTCTCTGTGGGCCAAGGACAGCGTAACTGGGGCTAGGCTACATGAACTAGTGCAATACTTCTTTTTAAATTAAAAACTTCAAAGCTTTAGAAAGGATTTAGATGTGTTTGCATTTCATATTCAGTATTTTCCAATACAGCGGACTGATTAGAGAAACCCTCACACACAAAAAGGTGACTTGGAACTGGAATCACAATTTGATCCGTTAGAGGTCCAGTGTGTAGCATTCAAGGGGATCTATTAGCAGAAATGGAATATAAGATTCATAACTATGTTTTAATTAGTGTGTAATCACCTGAAACTAAGAATCGCTGTGTTGTCGTTAGCTTAGAATGATCCCTTCATATCTACATAGGGAGCAGGTTCTCTTCACGGAGTTTGCCGTGTGCCATGTTTCTACAGTAGCACAGAAACCAAACACTGTCTCTAGAGAGAGAGACTAACATGGTTTTATGTTACCTGAATGTCACCGTAGTTTTCCAACACGCCACAGTAACGTAAGCCACAGAATGCAAAACCGTGGTAACGCCAGCCGCCGTCTGACATCCGTTGCTCCTAGGTAGTGATATCATGGTAAGGACACGGTGTTGCACTCAGCAGCTCACGTTACCGCAGTCTTGGAAAGGGAGGAGTGAGCAGAGGTTGCAGATTGCAACCAACTGAGTCGTTGATCCCAATTTTCGTAGTGGCCAAACGGCGGTACTACAACTTCCGTATCCGTCACGTGATGCCATTGGGCCCAAAAATACTTTTTCCCATAGACTTGTATTGGGAAAGAGACGTCTGTAACTCAGCGGATCACTTTTTAGGTAAATTAACCAGTATGAACAATCTAATAGCCCTTTTTAAAATCATTAGGTCCTAAAAGTTGTAAAACCTAATAATAGCCGAATCCAGAGTTATTTCCCTTCCTCCGTTCATGTGAATGAGACTCAGACCGAGGCTGGAGTTAGGGCTGGGAGGCGGAGTTAGCAGGCCATGACGACAGTGTGACGGCTGTGACCCCATGACCGAGCCACGTGACCGAGCGGACGCTACTGCGCCTGCTCCACGGGCCCAATGGATGCGGAAGATCGTCGGAAGAGCCGGGTACTTTTCCAGTTCGGAAGTCGAGCCATTTTGTCTTCATGCGCCACTGAGCAACTTTCATAGGAATGAACGGGGCCCCGCCTCCAACGCTGTATCCAGTTCTCTTAATACATCCATGGACGCCGCCAAATCCTACACACTGTCCCTTTTAATTTGATTTTCTTCTGTCTTTATTTTGTCAGAATTCAGGGCTGGACGCGAACAGATCGACGCGACACCACGGGCTGGTGGACCGAGTCTACCGGGACCGGAGCCGCATCACATCACCCCACCAAACAAACAATGACAAACATGGACGCCAGATATCCTTTAAAACCGTATGTTTTTTATGCAGATACTTTGGTTAGATACAGAACTTTAGGCAGAACGCTGTCTAATCTATACCCACACAGGTGTTTTAATCATTCTACTAGTAAGAATAAATAAAGTTAACATTAGCTTGAATCAAACTCAGTGTATAAACACCAACGCAGTCCTGAGAAGAGGTCTAATCAGGCAACATGAGTGAAAACACCTGTGGGCGTGTGTCTCATTACTGTGCTGTAGAGCTATGTAATCAATTAATATGAATATCCAAATTGTGATGTTTGGTGCCTTCAAATGAAACTCGTGAGCTTGTGTTTACAACATGGAAAGTCGTGTACACGATATGCTTGGCGTTCAAGTGGTTAAGTCGTGAGAACACCGCTGCTAAGCAACGGGAATATTAGCGTAACCGTCGGTGTCTAGAAGCCACAGAGGCTAACAATTTAGCAAGCTAGCAAGTGGGTGACATAATGCAGTAAATGCAAATGGTAAATGGACTTGGACTTATGTAGCGCTTTTCTAGTCTTCCGACCACTCAAAGCGCTTTACACTAGATGTCAGCATTAACCCATTCACACACACATTCATACACTGATGGCAGAGGCTGCTAAGGTGCCAACTTTGCCCATCAGGATCTAATCTAAATACTCATTCATACACCGATGGCTATGCCTTCGGGAGCAATTTGGGGTTAAGTGTCTTGCTCAAGGACACATCGACATGTGACCTGGAGCAGCCGTGGATCGAACCACCGACCTTCCGATTGGTGGACAACCTGCTCTACCCTCTGAGCCACAGCCGCTCCCCAATTAGGCAAAGGCATAATGACAGAGGAAAAAGATGAGGCTGTTGGGAATATTAACATTTTCCTCTGCCCTGTTATAAAATTACATAGAAAAACAATGTACGACTAAAATTACAATATATTAACTTATTATGTCCCGAAAAAGGAACTTCCAAGGCCTCCACCATTTCTGACAACGTCAACAAACACGTCACTCGTAAACTCGGAGCTTTCAGAAACTTTCCACTTACGAGGTCGTGAATACCACATGAGGGGGGCGTTCACTGCCCCATTTGAAGGCACCAATAGGTACAGTGTTGTCTGGTATTTATTCACGATAATATTGTGATAGTAATTGAATTGTGTTTTCCTGGTGTTAAATGCTGCATTGTAGTTGAATTTGCCTGTTATTGCTGAATTAATGAATGGTGCCCTTAAAAGAATCTCGTTATATTGAAATATTTTGTCCATCCCTGTAAACACCTTTCAATATAATGCAATGCAGAACAACAAAATACAGCTGACAAAAATCGGATTTATTACATGGTAATTGTATTGTGTCACATTACATCTAGCTACTTGATATTGAGCTGTCCTCACATTACATTGAACAATCTTGATATGGATGTAATATTTAGATATTGTCAGTAACACCCCAGCCTTCATTCAAGAGATCAGAGATCATAAAACTTTAGAAGCGATATGTTGTTTTATAGGAGTTCTTTACTGCGGTGACACACGTACTTAAATGTAGCTCATGGATGTTACAGATGTTTCTACTGCTGCTCATTTTCTTGGCATGCTTGTAAATGGCTTCAGCCTGTAATTAATTAAAGCCAAATTATGATCGTGTTTAGCACGCACAATGAGCCAGTCAGTATAGCAGATTAAGCCCTGAGTGACAAACAGGCCGTGACGTGAAGCTCACTTCGTTATCCCTCACTTTCATCACGTGCTGCTGGTTTATGTGAGTCACCACTACCGGTATCACTGTGCTTCTTGATTTTATCTCCTCGTGTTGAAAGATTTCACAGGACTGAATGCACTGAATGTGCCAAGACTTCCAGTCTCCAGCTGTATTTTCTTAACCGGCGCTCTCACATTGACAGCTGTCCATATGGTTCAGTATATCTGTCACCACCACCTGATACCAGCTGGAGGAGGTAAGACAGCCCAGTCCCTGCATGACTGCATAACTGAGTGTTTACTCTTTTAATTAGGATCATAATAAAGCCCTCATAATTCTGACTTGTACCACACTGCTTTCATGATTTGCATTATATTCCTCGATGATAGAAGATGTAGGGTCAGATCAATACAAGACAAACTGGGAACATAACACAAGACTTTTAAAATCCTAACTGATTGATTGAAACATAATCACACATTTAGTTTCACAGATTACCGTCAGGGACAAAATGCATTTAGATTTTCATCATAAGACATTATAAAATACAGGATCACATTCAGATTATTCTAAATCCTTGTTAACACATTTGATATGGTAGTATGAATAAATTGTGTTGATAATTGGTTGATGTTGGTTAATACTAGGGCTGCAACTCACGAATATTTTATAGATTAATCGATTTTATCGATTAATCGATCGATTAATTTGGTCTATAAAATGTCAGAAAATAGTGAAAAATCTCTATTTCAGTTTCTCAAAGTCCAAGGTGATGTCTTTAAATGTCTTGTTTTGTCAATCCAAAACCCAAAGATATTTAGTTTAACATGATATGAAACAGAGAAAAGCAGGAAATCTCCATATTTGAGAGGCTTAAAACGTAATTTTCTGCCATTTTTGCATGAAAAATTACTTTAACGTAATCAAAACAGTTATTTTTTTGTCGATCGATTAATCGATTAGTCGACTAATCGTTGCAGCTCTTGTTTTTAACTGGTTTAAAGCTTGAACTCATATAAGAATTGTTTTTATGTGCTGTACATTGTATTTGAGTTATAGTTTCTTTGCTTTACAACAGACACAGTATTTGTGTCTTAGATCTTACTACACAATGCACTGTGTGATTGTTTTTTTTATTCTTGTGCTGCAGGACAAACTCTGACTCAGCACTTCACCAGAGCACATTAACTCCTGCCCAGCAGGCCTCGTTCACTGGAGGATCACAGGAGCTCCAGCCAAAAAGAGGTAGAGGCATTCTCTCAAACAATTTCCACTTTAAAGTTGTTAAAGATGACCTATTATGCTTATTTTCATGTGCATGCTTGTATTTTGGGTTTCTACTAGAACATGTTTACATGCTATAATGTTAAAAAAACACTTCAAAAACAGCACCTCTTCACCTCCTGCCTAATTGGTCAGCTGGCCTGCTCTGTTGTGATTGGTCAACCGAACCAAACTCTTCGGACTCCGCTCTAAAGCTTTGTTTATACTCACGCGAGACACTGTGGTGCGGGCCTTCGTAGATGGCGCGCGTGATACGAGCATGCACAGAGGCGTTTATGCTCAACGTTTGTTGCAATGTGCTCTGAAACGCCAGGAGATGTACAAACTAAATATTCTGCAGATAAGCAAGAAGTCAACGAGTGGTACCGGAAAGGAAATCAGGCTGCCTGGCAACACTAGTAAACATAGACGCACCGCCAAACATTGCATTTGTGTACTGTAATTATTAACCCTCGGGTCGCCACTCTTTCAATGGGACCTTTTTTTAGCTTTTACAAAACGATCTCTCATATTCTTTCACAGCCTGCGGCAGTAAGCCTCTTCTTTCCCCAGTGTGTTGCCTACTTCTTTCCAAGTATTTAATGCCATGTGACTGTCCCCATGGTCTCTCAATGAACAGCCGTAGAGGTCGCCTCAAAGGCGTCCATGTTGAAATGAAAGGTGCAGCGCGCGCTGTGGGCGCGTAGTTACAAAAATTCAGAGGTGCACGACCAAGCACAGCGACAACTAGTGGAGCTTTTGCACACCACACGAAAGCTGCGATGATGTAATTTTCTGTGCCAAACTAGCCGCTAGGCAGATATTATGCAAATCTGTTACTTGGTGACATCACCACGTTACGGTAGAGGCGGGCGTGACTTCAATCAAGGCGTTTCAGGCTCTTCAGCAGCATTGTTTCTGTAGGGGAGAGTAACTCCCTTTGGCCTGGACTTTTGCAGACCTTTTACATGCACAAGAAACTATAACACACTAAAAGAAAGGGAAAAAGTGGTCTTAAAATAGGTCTTCTTGATTTAAAACTACCATGAAGTCTGGATATAGAAGAAGAACATGCTCAGAATCATGACATTCATTCAAATATTGACCAGTAGGTTGAGATAAGTGTAATAAGCTCATGTAGATACATGTTGTATAAACTGAGCTGTTAATCAGGTCAGCTCTGAACCAGACTGCTCAGGTGTTTGTCCTCCTATTGTCTGCAGTAGGTGGTGGTGGGTGGGGCTGTTCTGTTGTAAGCCTGTTTGGTTCTTTTTGTGGTATTTTCTCTCTGCGGTTCAGTCGAGTGCCCTCCAGCGTGCGATGAAAGAGTCTGAATGTGGCTTTGAAGGCAGAGGAGGAAAATGGCTGCTGAGAGAGTGCATCCAAGTGTCCGATGAATTTTACTGCTAATGGACGATCATTTCAGTTTCAGGAGCACTTTGATGGAATTTGTATAAATCTTCTTGAAGATATTTTTAGGTTTTGCCCATTATTGCCATTAAGTTTTTTTTTATTTTTATTTTTTATCTTTTAGCTTTGTTAATGTCACATTTCTTGCCTCGTTTTTTTTTCTTTTTTCCTATTTTTCTATTCTCGTCCTTCCTTTCTTCTTTGTGCTTTTTCTTTTGCATTTAAATACCGCTTGATCATATTAACAGAGGACATGTGGGCTGTGATTATTATGAGCTCAAACTGTGTGGACATCTGTAAACCCAAGAGACTGAGGAGATTTTTGTTGTTGTTGTTATTTCTCCATCTCTCCAGTTCTCCTGCTCACTGTGCCGGGGGCCGAACCAATTAAACAGGAGGTTGATGAAGACGGACAAAACCAGAACTGGGAGTGCAAAAAGGTGGAACTTCTACACATGCATAAATGTTTTCTTTCTATCAGCTTTTATACTCTAATTGTAAATATTTTTTTCTCTATAGAACATTTCAAGGTCCAACCCTTCGAAAGTTCCAGGGATCCAGTGAGTATTTTCCTGGTTTTCCTGTGTGGAGCTGGTGTGAGGAAATGTTTCATCAAATGAAAAAGTATGAATACAACATAGCTTTAAATTGAAGCCATCGGCCTGTCATTAAAAATCATTTTCATTTACTCCGCCAAAGTAAATACGAGTGCGGAGCCAAAGCATTTGCAAAAAAGTACCACTGGCCAAATGCATGATGTCCAAATATCTCTGGAGTTGTTTTGTATTGGGAAACATTTTCAAGCATTGCTCATGAGATACCCAGTGTTTAGGTTTCCTTCATTTGACACCAGCCAGCTGGGTGTATTAAGCTTGTCCTCACCCGTTTGTTTTCTGCAGCATATTCCCGTCTCCGGAGCAGCAGCTGACCATTTCACTAAAACCAGCAGCCCACAACACTGGCGGTTCTCTCCCTGACCTGACCAACATCCAGTTTCCTCCTCCGCTGCCCACCCCGCTCGACTCAGACGATGTAGTGGGCGCCTCGTTCAGCTCTCCCAACAGCTCACAGAGTCTGGCTAACACGCAAGGTAACGCCACCGACAGTGTTCCGCTCACATTTAATTTCCCATAGTTGTGTGCAGGGTATTAGTTAACTTTTCAACATTTAGCACTCTCTGGTGCCAATTTCTCTATGACTCTGTGTGCTTTTAAAAAACTCTTTCCTTGTGGCCGTTTTCTGTGTACCGGGTAGGAGTGAACACCTCTCAGCCCACAGTAACCATGGAAATGCAGTCTGGTCAGGACAACATGGTTCCTCTCATCCTGAACGCAGGAGACTCCCACCAGCACCAGAACCTGCAGCTCTCCCCGACATCTCCACCTCTCAGTCTCTCTCAGGTAGTAGAGCCCCGCTCTGTGCTCTGACCTCGGCTTTCCTGAGAAAACCAATCATGCAAGCTTAATTTATCATTGATGCTTGATTTCATTTGTTTTAGACCATTGACCATGACCTATAACGTAAAAATTAGTGAAAATTAGTACAAATTAATCTGAGATTTTGAGAATAAAGTCATAATATTACGAGAATAAAGTCACAGTACTTGTAAAGTTATGACTTTATTCTCATAATATTACGACTTTTTTTGTCATAAAGTTATGACTTTATTCTCATTAATTTACGACTTTTTTCTCGTAATATTATGACTTTATTCCCGAAATCTCAGATTTCTCTTTTCCCTCAATGTGTCCCTAATACTCCGTCGTAACCTTTTGTTGTGTTAGGGTTATGAAGTTATGCTTGTGATTTTAAAAAATGCCTAGAATGAGCAATTTTTCATTAGGTAGTAAAATAATTTGATTTTAAAATCACTCAACTGAGCAGGAATTAAAGCATTTCCCATAAAGCATCTGAACCTCATGTGTGACATTTTGCTGTACTCCTCCCCCTCCCCCCAGGCGGCCATCAACGCCATGAACCTTGAGCAGCAGCTGTCCCAGTATGCCTTCTTCAACCAGCAGCCGTCATCCCAAACCCAACAGAACCAGCAAGTGAGTTTCCCTCCAGTACTCTGTCCACAACTACTCTGTGAATTACAGGCAAGAATTGTTTTTATTTTGTCCAATTATTGCAGTATTTATGCAAAAACAAAACGGTTACTTTGGAAAGTTTGATTTTAGCAATCACTGCTGTGTAAAGCAAACAATTAGAAAGCACTGTTTGAAGTCCCAAATAATCGTCCTCTTTGCAAATATATTCAATGGATTTTATTAACCACAATGTAAGTAGCAGTTATTCCAAAGACTGTGCTTTGCAGTTTCTCTGTAAAGCTGCTTCATTTAAGATGTTAAGATCTCAAATCTGGACGACTGTCTATAGCCAGCAAATACTTTTCAAGAGTTAAAACGACATCATCCAGATGTGAGCAGATTGAGAATAAATGAGGGAAATAAAACATATCTGAGATGTAAAAACAAAATCAGGCTCCCTGCTGTTAATGAAGACGATGATGTGGAAAATAAGTACCCGACCCTCAAGTATTTTTACTTTACTTCACAGGTACTTTTTAAAAGTATTTTCCGTCAGTCCGTCCTATTCTCGTTAACGCGATATTTCAGGAACACCTTGAGGGAATTTCTTCAAATTTGGCTCAAACATCCACTTAGACTCAAGATGAACTGATTAGTTTTTTATGATTGAACGTCACTGTAACCTCACAAGACACATTCTTGGTAATAGGTTGGCGGTTTGATCCCCAACTACTGCTGTCTGCACGTTGAAGTGTCCTTGAGCGAGACACTGAACCCCAAGTTGCTCCCCGTGCGCTACACAGCAGCCCACTGCTCCGACAATGCTTAGGATGGGTTAAATGCAGAGGTCAAATTTCATGTATGTACGCGTATGTATATGACGAATATATTAAAGTTAAAGTTAAAGTTAAGTTTCTAATTACCAGCAGGGCACAGACCTCTGTCATGTTTACTACTCTGTGTTACAGTCTCTCCCTATCTGATGGTACTACATGCAGGGTTCCCACCACAAAACATCTTTGTAAAAAAGTAAAAGCAAATATATTAAGGAGTTGCACCCAAATCCATCAGTTTGCCTCAGCACTGTGGAAACTCTTCTCTGTCCTCGGATCAACTCTTCACATCCTGAAGAAAACCCTCTTGATGAGGATTAGCTCTGATGTACAGTAGCAGCCGTTCATAAATAACAAAATAATGATTCAAACATGATTAGATGATTTGGTATGATGTCTTATTCCGAGTTATGTTATGGTTTCTTAATACAGTTATCAATAATTAAGTGTAAAAAATTATATTTAATATTTGTTTTGACATAAACACATAATGTAAACAACATTTGTAGATTCCTCAAATCTATCTGATGAACATTATTGTAAACAACGACAGTAAGAATAGATAGTAAAGTTTGAACACTGGAAAACCACTGTAAAGTCCTATTATACATAATAGTGCAGCCGTTGTATGTATTGCTAATTCGTTTGACATATATCTGCCAACACACTTAATCTGTGATAAGCCAATATTAAAACTATTAAGGGATACTTGATAACTATACGACGTCTGTATCTATTTATGAGCCAGCTCTTCATGTTCCAGCAGACAGATCTGGTCCAGCTGCAGTCCTCCGTGAACTCCGGCTCCACGTCAAACAACCAGACGTCCTCACAAGCCAACATGACCATGGACATGAACACGGTGAGCAGTCTGCCTGCACCACATCAGTGTATCACAGTGATGATTGGTTCACATTTCTTACCTGAAAATGTGTCTTCAGATGGCATCAGTGTGTTTTGTCAAAGTACTCAGACTCCTTGACGTTGTGCACATTGTGTTGCAGTTATCGTGGAAAGTCTGAGTTGTATAGCAACATCAAAAATAAATATGACTAATGTTTTTTATTTGAAGTCATAACATTAGGGCTGTTAATCGATACAAATATTTAATCGCGATTAATCACATGATTGTCCATTGAACAATCACAATTAATCGCACACTTTTTATTTGTTCAAAATGTACCTTAAAGGGAGATTTGTAAAGTATTTAATATTCCCATTAACATGGGAGTGGGCAAATATGCTTGCTTTATGCAAATATATGTGTATATTTATTATTGGAAATCAATTACCAACACAAAACAATGACAAATATTGTCCAGAAACCCTCCCAGGTACTGCGTTTAGCATAAAAAATATGCTCAAATCATAACATGGCAAACTGCAGCCCAACAGGAAACAACAGCTGTCAGTGTGTCAGTGTGCTGACTTGACTATGACTTGCCCCAAACTGCATGTGATTATCATAAAGTGGGCATGTCTGTAAAGGGGAGACTCGTGGGTACCCACAGAACCCATTTACATTCATATATTTTGAGGTCAGAGGTTAAGGGACCCCTTTGAAAATGGCCATGACAGTTTTTCCTTGCCAAAATTTAGCGCAAGTTTGGAGCGTTATTTAGCCTCCTTCAGGACAAGCTAGTATGACATGTTTTTTTTAGTTTCATATGATGCCAGTATCGTCACTCTATCTTTAAAACTGAGCCCGCTACAACCTAAAAATCGCAAGTTTTATCTTTAAAGAAATTAGTGGCGTTAAAACGAATTTGCGTTAACTCGTTATTATTAACTTTGACAGAATTTTTACAAAGACAAAAGACCAAAACAAAAAGCATAACAAAATGTGCAGAACATCAAGGAGTCTAAATGCTTTTTGCGAGGCACTGCGCGTCCTTCAGATCTCGGCTCTCGCTGCCCTTCTTCTGCTGCAGTGGGAATGTGTTCGGATAACTGCAGAAACGAAGTGCCCTACATTCACTCGGTCTCAGTTATTGCAGTGTCGGGTCAAGTGAAACATTGCGAGGAGGAAACACAGCACGACACTAGCGTAGACCTAACTGTTCTGTTCATTTTAAAGATGATTTTTTTTAGGGCATTTATTGCCTTTTGTTAGTGTAGCTTGAGAATGACAGGAAAGGGGGTAGAGAGAGAGAGAGAGGGGATGAAACGCAGCAGATGGCCACAGGTCAGCAGCATCAAACCCGGGCTGCTGAGATGAGGTTTTGGATGTTTGCTTCCGTTTCTAAGCTGTAGATTTTAGGTCCGAAGCAAATCCAGTTACAGCAAAGAAAATGGAAAATCTTCTAGTGGATCATTCAGTTTATATCTGAATCCTGAGACCTTGAACTGCTTTATCACTTCTCTATCTCATGCTACCAATATTTTGATATCTTATCTCATAGATTAGGAACGTGGAGGTTTGAACTCCTGTTGAGTGATAAGAGATTATCAGTCTTGTTTGATAAACCTATAAATCTGAGTGACTTTATCTGTTATTTACTATGATATTATTTTCCTTTCACACAGTTATGGTCATGTATTGCTCGAGTCAAGTTGATATTGTGATCACAATAAATTTTTTTAGTATGTGCAAATATTCTTTTTGATTTTGTTGGATGAGCAGATTGAAAAGAGCAGATACGACAGAACTTAACAAAAGAGAGTCGCTTCTCTCTGATCCTCCCGTTTTTACAATATTCAGTCGCTTAGCTTTGGATTGCTGGCAGCATTTTTTCCTCTCCTAATTAATCCCCTGTAGCTTTCTCTGTTTCTCCCAGATCTGTTCCAGTATTATTAATGCATTGATGTGACATGTGGTACACGGTGTTCACTACTGTATTGGTTTTATTTCAGCACTAGATGTTAGGATGCTGGGTTACAACCATGAGTCAGTATTTTAGTGATTCCTCTGTCAGGGTACCTGGCTGCTTTTTATAACTTCCAGTCAAAAGGTAAACTGGATAATAACCCTACAAGCACCAGACATACATGGGTGTTTCTGCAACTACGGTCACTTTTGAGTCTCCCAAATTAAAAAAATATCAACCTCTATGAATTTAAATTTTAAGTACAAAAAAATGACATATAGTAGTTAAGATCTTAAGCTGTAATGTGTTTATTTCTTTATGATTTTCATCACTACCGCAACATTAGCCTACAATAATGTTCATTTTATACATTTTGCTTTTTAAATAAAAAAAAAATAAAAAAATTAGAATACAATAATAAAAAACATTAAATATTTTTAATTCATTCAAATTAATTTTCATCAAGCTTTGTTCATCATTGTAAATAAATAAATAATAAAACTTTTCCGCAACACCTCAAGCTGTTGCGGAAATGACAAATTGCTGATATTGCAGATAAATGGCAGCTAGCAAGGTCTGCTATGTTAATTTTGACTCATAGCATCTCATATACATGAATTCAATATTAATTTTGTTTTTTTATTTTATTTTATTTAACCTTTATTTAACCAGGTAGTAATCATTGAGATTAAGACTCTCTTTTTGCAAGAGATACCTGTGGAAGACAGCAGCATTTAAACATACATTAAAGTTTCAGACGCCACAACATAAAACAAATGCAAAATAAATACATAGCATAATATCATACAAAACACATTAAAATCAAGTTTTTGAATTTTGATTAATATTAAGTTATTTTTTTAAATGTCGTTCAAAATACACAATTACTAAGCTGTATGGTAATGACACAACGTAAATACTTCAGAAGAAAAGGGTGATCTTAACCTTGTTTTTCTTGATCTTGAGGGTCACCTATGTGGGCGGCCTAAACTTGCTAACTTCTGTTTCCATGGAAACTAGATTTGTTTGGATTTGTATAAAACTTCTACTATGGTATTTGTTCAGGTAAGGTCTCAGAAGTTTGGGACAGGCACATTTAGATGAAAAAAATCATATAAATGATTTGTAAACAACAAAAATGCTTTAATATGGTGTAAAGTAATATGTATGTGAAACAATAACATTTGAAATAATGATAATTTTACGTATCTCATTGAGAACCACAGTTGTGGGGCATGAAGAAAAAGTGGCGTTTGGACCCATAAAATGCTTCATAATTACATTATTTAGTAATTATTTTTATGTCAAGATGGGTAATAACACTGTGTATATTTATCAAGCATTGCACTGCTAATTTTAACATAAATCCAAAATGTCATTACTGGGACTTAAAAATGCCCGTAGTTGCAGAAACCTCCACATATAACAAAGCTCCATATCCAGTATACATTGACACACACAGACGCCAATAAAGAGCATCCTCCAATGTGAATAACTCCAACGTATCCTCTTGTATCAGGCCTCCTCCATCCATCAGTACCGCAGTAGGGTCGGATCCTCGGCCAATCAGTCTCCAACCTCCCCCGTCTCCAATCAAGGCTTCTCACCCGGAGGCTCGCCTCAAGTAAGGGCGTGTGAACCAGCGAGCTGCTGGC
This sequence comes from Sebastes fasciatus, assembly GCF_043250625.1. Classification (NCBI taxonomy): domain Eukaryota; kingdom Metazoa; phylum Chordata; class Actinopteri; order Perciformes; family Sebastidae; genus Sebastes; species Sebastes fasciatus. The sequence goes on along the minus strand of NC_133805.1, from coordinate 13,661,107 downwards.
TCGCTCTGTATAAACGTCACCGTCCCCCTGCATCGTAGTCCTGTGGTTATCGTTGCCGAGTAGGACTCTGTGGCTGCCCCCCCTACAGCTGCTTGTATTGTGTTGACATTAGCAGATCTGGGCAAAGAAAAGTCTGTTTATTAATCAAAACAGGCTACTAGTAAATAGTTATTGATTTACTTACTTACTTTGCTTCTATAAATATAGAAGGGGAAAAAGGACAAAAATCTATCAGTATGCTGTACAGTAGACCTTTTTTCATAGCTGACATTTAAACGTGTCACAGCAGGAGATTCACAGGTGTTCTCTCTCAGTGGAACGCCATAATTATTGTTATTGTTAACACCTGTGGTTTCCATGCTATGACATAGCTAAACATTGGGCCTCATGCAGGAAGTGATATAGAACAAATTTCCTCTTATTATTGTTTGTATCCAGGATTTGTTCTTGTTTTGTTAGTTCCCATTGATTTTTGGGATTCACCAATGTTTCCTTAAAGTGTTTAAGGGGCATTACCTGTGTTAACACCCGCGCTTATATCGCGCTTAGGGGCGTTACTTATGCTAACACCTGCGCTTATATCGTGCTTAGGGGGCATTACGTTACCTAAGCTCGTAATAAACAATCAGCCACACGCCTCCAATTTATGATTAAGTGGGCATTATCATTCAGCACACCTGGGTAAGAGCAGATTTAGATGGTTAAGAACGTTCGATGCATTTGGAGTTGACTACTCCAAACGTTTTTTCTATTAACAGAAAATGATAAGAGAAATTAAAGAGAATGTCGCTGCATGAGGCCCAATGTCAAGTATTTCAGGAAACTCATATATCACAATATACTATTTTTCAAATGATGTGATAATATGATTACAGTACTAATAGCAGAAGCACTAGAAGTAGTCCCTGTTTTGCCCAGATCTGACCACCAGTCTCTCTAAACACTCAGTGTCATTGATGTGTTGTTATGTAGCTGTGTCCCTGACCTTCCTTCTCTGCTGCTTTTGTGGTATTTGCGTTGCATCTCCACTGTTTCCTCCCCAGTCTTGCTACAGTATAAGACTCCGTACCGGAGTTTGTTTTCTTTATGTTCATCAGATCTTTGTGTTTATTATGGTTTTTGCACCAGCATGGGGATTTAAGGTAACCCGGGAGGGGAGATGGTAATCCTACTCCCTCAAAAGGAGAAGCTGCTAATCATTCCCATGGTTGAATCTCAACAAACTGAACCTTGCCTGCAGGGTGGTGCTTTAAGATAAACACACCCAAGGTAAACATGGATCAGGGTTGTTAATATGTGTCAGACTCAGTGTAAGCATTTGAGATTTCAAACCCCGGCAACTCGTTTACTGCTAGTGTTTGTAGAAAACATTCCCTAAATTAAACCTTGAGTTAAGGTCGCATTTTCAATGAGCATTTGCTTCTGCTGTATTGTGACTTTGTGTGTGTTTGAGATACAGATAAAGAGAAAATTCTTTTTTTACATTTTTGTTCTGCTGTTTGCTTCCCCAGCTCAGTTGCGTCCTGCTGAAGTGGCTCACTCGTAGCGCCGAGGTTATCCACGGGCTAAACCACAGCTGACAGGCTGTGTGCTCTATTATCCCGCTCTGCCCTGTGGGGACATCTGCAGCACACACAGATAATTTGGTTTTGAACTAGGAGGAGCACGGGCTGAGAATATGATCCAATTACTTATACATTAAGAGGCCGCGATGAAATAGGAGAATTTCTGTCGCTGGTTCAATGAGGACATTCAAATGAGGAGGAACTTGAAGAGAATTAGCTTGTACTGGATGAGTCAGAGGAGGGAGAATCAAGTCACAAAGGGGATTATATTTTCAATGATTCCCTTTATTTCATGATGTGAATTTCTCTCCATTTGGTTCGTGTTAATTAAAACACCAAGGCCAGGAGGCAGCAGAGGAAGCTCATATGGAAGGAAGTAAGGCATCCCTGTCCGTCCTTATCTTTAGCTGACTGAGTTTTGACATTTAATAGTCACTGGTTAGTGACCTTTAGGATGATGGAATGATTCTTATTCATGTAATTAATCAATTTGTTTGCTTATTCGTTCATTGAGTCAGTCATTTATTTATTTAGTTATTACTCGCCAAAGACTTTTTTTGTGTGAGTGCAGGTTTTCAATAATTTCCATGTCATATTTTAGTGTTCTTGAGATAGGAGAATGCCGCCAAAGTGGCACTTGATTTGTAAGTATCTCTCTTTATGAAATATGCATGCATTATTTCTTGTGATAGTGGATGCCCACTGATATCACAGCAAAGTCTGTAAATACCGCAAGGTTTTTGCAAATATTGCAGGGACTGGTTTAGTTTTCATTTATTATTGAAACTACAAATACCTCAGTGGGTCGTCACATGTTTGGTGTCTCTGTGACTTAAAACGTCTGTTGAGAATGAAGAAGTTACTTCAGAATTAGGTGTTAATTACATGATTGTTATTACTGCTTCTTCTGTGTGTTGCCATCCCTTTCACATTGATGTTAATGTTTGAGTTACAGAATCATTAATGAGTGAGTGCACAGCTTTATCCTCTCTGCGATATATACACAAATATTATACCACGCATGTACAGAAGACGCATTAGCACACGGAAAATGACTGTGAGTTACTCAACCCAAAGATTTCCAGATGTTGTGAGGTGATATTAAGCATTGTTGTGTCTTTTTCATATTCCACATTTTATGTTAAATGTATAACGTCGGCAGCCTGGCTGAAGTACGTTCATCGTTGATGGTCCACACTAGGAGTTTTTATTTTTTTTATTTATTTTTTTAGTCTAAATAAACAGATTTGGTTTGTTGTTGCAGCATAACTCCATACTGGGCAGCGTGTTTGCAGACTTCTACGACCAGCAGCTCCCGTCCATTCAAGCCAGTGCTCTCTCACAACAGGTACAGACAAAAGCCTAAATGTCCATGTTTACTGTTTGCTCTCAACCTGCTCTTGCTTTACACGTTCGGTACAAACAGCAGCGACAGTTGTGATATTTCTCTCTGTTGTGGTCGCCAGTTGGAGCAGTTCAACATGATTGAAACCCCCATCAGCTCTGACAGCCTGTATAACCAGACCTCCACCCTCAACTACTCCCAGGCACTCATGATGGGTTTGACTGGTGGCCACTGCAGCCTTCAGGACTCGCAGCAGATGGGCTACAGTAGCCATGGCAACATCCCAAACATCATTCTCACAGGTGCTGCTGTTTCGACGTATCATGTAGCCCACTTAAGGCTTACAGCAAGTGGCACGCCGCTGCTTGTGTTAAAATCCCGCATCAGAATAAAGCTTGTGCTTCACGCTTGTATATCTTGATATAGTGACACTGTGGCAACAAAAACAAAACCTTATAAGATATGATTCATTGCAGGGCTGTTATAATACATTAGATTGCACCAGTATACCCAATAAACTGGCATTAAATTGCCTGTTGCTTATCTGCCACTCATGCAATGGGCGAATAATATATTTGAAGGTGGTGAGAACGCTTACATATCCCACGATGCATTCATGAGCTTTCTTTCAAGTAGGAAAGTTATTTTCCAAATCTATAGGACTGCACATGAACCGTCCTGAAAGAGCTTTCACTCAATCCACAATCAGCCGGAAGTCTATAAGAGCATAAAACACATTTTGGTGAGGGGAAAATTATCATGAGTGACAGTTACAGAAACAAAAAGCAACAATAAGCCTATTAAAATTGTATGCAACTGGATTTTTCAGCCCCACTGAGTCAGTTGTTTGTGAAAATTAGCAGTGTCTGTAGTTAACGGAAATGTGTGATTAAGATGTCAAGCGTCCTAAAAGAAAGTTCTTATCAAATCATAACCCAGACTTGTCAACATCCTGTCTCTTCTTGCTGCCATTGATTTCTTTTCTAAATTTAATCATCCCTCTCCCCTTTAAAAACCTCACAGAGATAAATATAATAATAACGTATGTTTTTTCTTTCTTCTGCTCAGTGAGCGGTGAGTCTCCCCCCGGCCTGCCCAAGGACCTTGGCTCGCTGTCCACAGACATCAGCTTCGATGTCGACTCCCAGTTCCCGCTGGACGATCTGAAAATCGACCCGCTGACGCTTGACGGCCTGCACATGCTTAATGACCCAGACATGATCCTCACTGACCCCGCCACAGAGGACGCGTTTCGCCTCGACCGGCTCTAACCACCCGCATGCTCATGCACAGGTGTGTGAATGCTGCTGCCCTGGGGGTGAGCGGAGGGGGGGGGGGGTTTGCATCTGAGAGGATAAAAACCAAGGGGAGCAGATTTCTGGAGTGTGCTGCTGGTCGAGACCTCGTCCGTGGCAGAGCATCGATTCCACACCAACCAACCCAATCAGACCCCACGAGAGAGCTTTTAATAGAAACATCATGCATTTCAATGTTTTTTGAAGACTGGAAACCGGAAAGATGGCTTACGACTGATGACACTCAAGTTTATGGTATGAATGATCTTCACGGTTCTGTCACCACTTTTTTTGGACACATTCAATTTTGATTTCCTTAGCTTTCATTCGAGGGTGCTTGATGAAAATATCACGAGGGCAGAAGGATGCTAGTCTCTTATTCTCAATGACTGACTAAACCCTTAACAATCTACAGTATACCTATCACACACCTGCTGACACAGAGTAGCTGGATGACTCAGAGGAAACACCTCCCTCCGTGCCGACCTGGTTGCTCTCAGTAGTACGTTCATTCTGGATATTAATTTAGTGCTATTCCCTGGGTAGTTTCTCATAGAAGCCAAAGTCAGGCCTGGTTTGATTTTTCCCAAATTTCCTCTAAAGTCTTGAGTGACAATGAGTCATTATTTTATTTTCAGGAGATGCTGAATTTTTGATTTTACCATAGTAAATAATCATCAGTTATGCATGAAATCACAGATCACTGTGCATACTTGTTTTGCCTTAATAGCTTGACATTTTGGTTTTCATGCAAAGATGACTATTATGTAAATGAGAAGAAAAAAATCAAGTCAGTTTTACTGTTTTCGAAGTGGTTTGGCCTACATTATTCACAGTTGCATTAGCTGTATTTTTGAGGTGTGCTGATTTTTATCCATCACTCCATCCACTGTCACTACTATATCATTTTTCATGCATCAGTCAAATCTAAAAATGGATTCATGAGTTCTTTGCTATGAATTAGATGTTTACAGGCTTGTTTATACTTTACATGTACAGAATGTGATTAGATTTTGCGTAATGGTATCTATGCAAAACTACAGCGATTGGTTTAGGACTGTAAAACGAAACGGATAAAAATGAACCCTTACGAAAGGAAGCCAACGTGCGAGGTTCTCATAGGATGCACAGCGATGGTGCCATGTTGTATTTCTTTTGATACTTTTGAAACATTTTCCTTTCAGACTGGTACGGTGTAGAGAGAGAAGAAGATGCTCGGTGTGTGTGCGTGTGTGCGTGTGTGTCGTACAGTAGAAACTCTCCTGGATTACTCCCAAAGATGTGACCTCAGTGTAGTTGAAATATATATATTTTTCCAGACAATTGAACTGCCTCTATACTAGAACAGCATCGTTGATGCAATGAGAATGTATTTCGGTCACATCTGTACAGTTGTGTTGTTGCCATCTTGTCATCCTCATTGCCTCTCATATCTAGCCTTTATGTACTGTAGGACCAAATGTTTTTCACCTGGTATTTTTTTTCTCTCCCTGCAAAGGAGATATGGCATACTGTTTTAAGTTTTATATATTTTGTTTCCTTGGCACTACAGTGACACTGAATATCCGTTTCCTCATCATGCTCGTCGTGTTGCCTGAGCCCTTTATCGATTTGTTCCATATCTCTCCGGGCTTTGGCTCTGCATTTATAAGGCTTCATGCATTTGCTCTTTAAAAAAAAAAAAAAAACTCTGTGTTTCTCAGTGAGTGTGTCCCGTCTCTCATATTGCACTTTATGCATTTATTTAAAACACTGATTTATGAGAGTTTATATACCAAACCCCCCTCTTGTGACTGTTATGTGCACTGGACCTGTTTGCCCTGTCCTTGATTAAAACTTGCCTTCTTGTTTAAAAAAAAAAAAAAAAGAAAGAAATATGAAAAAAAGCTAAATTAAATTGTAGTTATTTTTGAAAATAGTCTATTTAAAAGAGCTGTTTTTACTTAATCAGTGAGTATTTTGTTAGCTGTCTACTGTTACAGTTTTTCCAAAATTTTTGAAAACATTTGTATTTTGGGGACAGTGGTGATCATGTCGGTCATGTTCCTGTGCTGCAGCTCTTCCTGCTATTGATAGCAGCTTTGAGAACAAAATAAACTAGAAAACATGTATAATTAATCACTGATTAGCAAATGTTATTGTTAAAATATTGAAAGATATAAAGATACAGGTAGTGTGATTTCTCAGATGAGTATATTTGAAATTTGCACATTATCACAATATTGTGCCAGATGGGATCGACCAGTCCCTGAAAAGTATTTTATGGAATTTATATTGTAATTCAGTCCAGGTACAATTATTATTAAAATTCCCATAAAATGAATAGAAGACTTATAAATATCCCACACTATATCAAAAAGGCTATTCTGTAGCTGCAACATTATTTCTGTTAATGTGTGTCAAGGTCCTCCTGTGCCGGCATATTCCACCATTATTCTCACATAAAGTAATCAAAACTGTCGAATCAGTTAAAATGAAGCTGTTGAGCTTAAAGATTTTTTTTTTTTTTTTTATACTCTAATTTTTTGGATGCATCACGTTCCTTATATTTGATGCAGTGTTTTTTGCTTTTTTCCCCTATTTGAATAATGTTGTGACTGCATGAATATCTGGACATGTTTTCTGCTTTATGTTTTTTTATTTCCTTTAAAGGTTGGAGTCAGCTTTGTTTGTCGAAGTGTTTTTGTTCTTTCTTGTTTGGTAATATTGTCCTTTGTCTCTTTTTTAACTCAGCGTCATGTGTAGGCTATAATGTATCCGCTAAGTGAAGCCTAAAAGCATCAGAAATATGGTAATCAGCCTTTTATGCACATGTAGAAGCTGTTGTTTGGTACTATGTTTTACACTGCAATATACGGTATGTGCTTATTTTCTGTGCAACACCCACAGAGTTTTATTACGTCATGGTAAATCTAGACTAGCTTTGTATATCGCTGTACGGTAGGAACAATGTTTTTCGTGCTTTATGTGATATGATGTCAAAGTGAGAAAATGCACTGAGAAATACTGTGCTGCAATATGTCATTGTGGCTCGATATTCTCTGCTGGGCCTCAGACTTTATAGTGAGCCTGACATCTTTGTAGGTCCATTTTGTGTTTTGGTATTTCTTTTCAACTTTTTTTTGTGCTCATATAGATAGCTTTGACTCTGATGTGTCACCTGTTACTGCCACCTTTTTTATGCATCAACGTTCAGGTATCCACTGGTATTATACCAGTGTTTACAGAGTTTACAACAGAGCAATGTTTGTTTTTCTCTCCATAAAAAAAATGTTCGTTAAATACTGTATCTGGAATAACGGACTTCATATGAACCACTTGCAGTGTAGAATAGCAAATTTATTTTTGCTATTTTGATTTAACAGTGAATCAGTAATGTCATTTACGAAGACCATAATAATATATTCTATTTCATGAAGTTATATGAATTAATTACATTATATTTCCTTCATTCATAAGCATTTCAAGGCCCTAAAAGCACTTCATTTACAGATTTTTATTTTGCAGAAATTCCCCTTCCTATGAGTTTGCTATGAGCAGCTACATGCCATCAGAAGTTGTTTCCTTTTTAACAGAATAGGTACTATTTAGATTTTATTCAATTTAGTTTTATAGTAAGTCTGTCATCAGCACTGTATATTCTTCTCTCTTTAAGTTTTAAATCAACAGTTGAACCAGAAAGCCAAAGTTCAAAACAGCCATAAATGAGAGAATAGTTCTAACTGCTGAAACACACCCTCTCCCTTTGTTTTTCAAAATATTGTAATGGGGTACGAATTATGTCATATATATATAAACTATGAACGTATCAATGCATTGTTTACATTGAACATTATTACAGGAATTCTTGCAGCATAACTTAAAGAGATGCGACTGACATATCCTATCCACTACCTGGGGAATCTCTTTTTTTTTTTGCATGATGCTGAATTTCAAAAAACATCTCAGAAAAATACCTTAACAGGTTGTATTTTGCTTTAAATTAACTATTTAGTTTTGCCTTGTTTTATAAATCTGCTGTCAAACACTATTTTGTTGTTACTATATACAGTTCATATTGTCTGAGAAATAACATAGACATACAGTAAGAAATAAAATAAGAAATAGCAGATACAAATACTGTACAGTCAGGCTATATATATATACATATACATATGTATATATATATAGGGAGAGAGATATGTAGACACAACATGTTAAAACACAAATCAGGAGGATGAAACAGAGTCATATAGTCTTGTACAGTCACTCAGTGGGACATCTATGAATCCTTTGTGTGCATTTTGAGGACAGCCCGCTGCTGGTTCAAGCCTCATTACAATGGCAGCTAAATTGTTATATAATGTATTTTGTTTCTGATACTAATCCAAACACTGCACATGCATTTTACTGCTGTGAAGGGGCGCACTATGCTCCCATCCACCCGCAGCAACAGGAAACATTATGCTCATAGAATATGCAAAATCTAGCATTCTGCAGCACAGCTTGGCAAGTTGGTACTTTTTTGAGCTAACCCTTTAAAAATTACTGGTTCAAACCTTTTGTTCTTCAAAAAAATTGTGTGTTTTCTATTTTATCTGTCAAATCGGACCAAAAGAATCCAAGTTGGCTGTAAATGTGCGCTATATTTGAAGATGATATACGCTTCTGTTTGAACTGTACCTGATGTATTTTTCTTGTGTGAAGGCTTCTGTCTTTGTATCTTTGCATTATTATTTGTAAATTAAATGAAAATAAATATATCTGACTAAGCAAAGAGGGTTTCTTTAATCTTGTTTTTGTCATTGGGTTGACTACGAAAAGCACTAGAAAACAATGAACTAAAGCAGTAGTTACATGATGATTACAACCCCCATAACTGGCATAACTTAGACTTTCACACCCACTCAAGCTTCACGCCCAGCATTTTGCTGTGCCTCTCCCACTCTGTCCACACTAACAGTTTTAATGAGTTGACACTGGACATTTTGCATGTGGGATGGGTATGACAAAAGTAGTGACCAAGACGACTGCTGGTAAGATTTCTGTCTTTTCTACACTGAGGTTCGTGATTATGGTATGACGGTTATCATTTATTGGCTTATACCAGGAATTCTCAACCTTTTGTAACTTGAGGCCCACTTCTGATTAATAAACAATTTCCGAGGACCACCTTCCCAAATAAATGACAAACTGGGCTATAAATATGTGTTATGCCACTGTCAGGTGTAATGACCCACATAAATAATCAGTTACCCTCAGCCATCACTGCCTGCCATTATGAATCCAATGTATTCAGGGTCATATTTCCTCACCACACGCTGTGGAGCTTACTGGAGCAGGGTTGTCTCCCACATCACTTTATTGCTTCAAAAACAGCTCCATTTTGTGTCACTGCATCCGAGAATGTCATGTCTGTAAAGGGGAGACTTGTGGGTACCCACAGAACCCATTTTTATTCACATATCTTGAGGTCAGAGGTCAATGGACCCCTTTGAAAATGGCTTTGCCAAAATTTAGCGTAACTTTGGAGCGTTATTTAGCGCTCTTCCCAACAAGCCAGCGTGACATGGTTACCAAAGGATTCCTTTGTCTTTTTTAGTTTCATATGATACCAGTATCGAAACTCTAGCTTTAAAACTGAGCCTGCTACAACCTCTGAAAGACAGAATAGCAGCCGTCAGATTTTGAAGAAGTTAATCTAACCATCTGAAGTACCTCTGCGGCCCACCAGTGGGCCCCGGCCCATTGGTTGAGAATAGCTGGTTTATACCATGGCTGTCAAGAAGCTTAATATGTCTCTCCCCATTCTGTTTTCCTAATACCAGTAACAGACAATGACTTCTAACTTAGCATCCATCCATTATCTGTAACCGCTTATCCTATTCAGGGTCACGGGGGGGCTGGAGTCGATCCCAGCTGACATTGGGCAAAGGCGGGCTGCACCCTGGACAGGTCGCCAGACTATCAAAGGGCTGACACATAGAGACAGACAACCATTCACACTCACATTCACACCTGTACGGGCAATTTAGAGTCAACAATCAACCAACCTGCATGTCGTTGGATTGTGGGAGAAAACCCACGCTAACATGGGGAGAACAAGAATCATCTTGGTCATACTCTCTGCATTTTGGTGACTCAAATTTAAAGGCCAAGTTCCCGGGCGTCTTCACCATCTCTGATGCCCTCAAATGGCTCAATAGTGTCTTACAACCAATCTGGTCCAATGATGCAGCATCTGCTCTTTTAGTAGCTGTTGTTCCCTCTTTTGGAAACTGAAGGACTCCATCTGCTGGTGGAATGCTGCAATATAAAGTAATCAATGTTGATCATTCATAATGGGTTGCATATTGTAGTAAAAACACCTATATCACACTTTTATTTGAATGTCTGCCTCAAAAGTGACATTTGGTAATGTTGTAAATGTAATAGGGATGTATGATAGTTGAGAGATTTTGCAAGCTGTGTGTATTTTACTTTACTTTATCTTTGGTTATCTAAATTTGATTTCTCCTTACTTGTCTATTTATTTAATTATTTCTTACTATCATTCATTATTATTAATAATATGAATTATTATTATTTTTTATTTTTTTTTATTTATTTAGTTTTATTTTAGTTCAGTTTTCCCTTTTGTCGTCTTCTCCCTGTCCTGGTATGTGTCCAACATTTTGTTGTTTGTTGTTGCTTAGGGCATTTTTATTATCATAAACACTCCCCCATCCATCCCACCCACCCTATCTCCATGGCAGAATAAATGATACAAACAATAAAGATACTAAGCAGCAGCACAGTACAAAGAGGTAGGTTTGTCAGGACAATAGAACAAATTAAAATAAAATAGAATAAAATAAAATAAAATAAAATATAATATAATAAAGCAAAAATAAAATAAAATAGAATAAAACAAGATAAAATTAAATTAAATTAAATAAAATAAAATAAAATAAAATTAAATTAAATTAAATTAAATAAAATTAAATTAAATTAAATTAAATTAAATTAAATTAAATATAATATAATTAAATTAAATAAAAATTAAAATTAAATAAAATAAAAAAAATAATAATCACTGCTATCATTTTCTGCCTTTTTCCTGCTTTAGATCATTGTATATTAAATACCTTTGTGACGGACCTTTTCCTTCCCATTTGACATTTATAGACTAAATGCTAATATAATATCCCTAATATATATATATATCTATAGATATAGATATATTTATATATCTATATCTATAGATATAGATATATAATTATATTGCTTATGACATTTTTTTCAAATTATCATTATTTTCATTTAGGGCTAATTTTATAGGCTGCTTAATACTTGGTTACGCACCACCAATATATGATATAGCGCATTAACAAAGAAGCAGTGGAGTCCACCCTTTAACACACATCCCTGGGTATCTCCAGTTCCTTTAACACACATCCATGAGGGTATACCCTGGAGGAGTGTAGGTGGACGTTCAGTTCAGGGATGTTTACTTGGTTACGTGCAACAGACGTCAAAGCGCATCCATCGTCTCCCAGCATGCAGCAGGAGGCCGTTGAGAGCATCCAGCAGCTGGTAGTGAGTTACTAGAGCGCCCAGCAGGCAGCAGCCGACCGGTCAACACAGAACAACACATCCAACCACCAACCACTCCATGTGAGGAGGACACACTGAGCCGTCTAACCTCACACACGGGCGACAAGACACAACATGCTGTTCGGCCGCCTGACGTGTTGAAAGACCATTGTCAACCCTCCATCTCCATCCTCTCCTGGATCGCAGCACCGAACAGGCGATGACAACAACGGTCTCAGCAAGCCCGCAGCAGATGAGGGACCGGCTGCTGCAGGCCGTCGACAGCAACAGCAATGTGAGTCTGGAGCTAGTAGCCGGCTAGGAAGCTAACTAGCGAGCTAACATTAGCGTGTTTACCTGCAAAACTCAACAAGGCAGTTCACCTAACAGCTGTCAGTGTCATTATGTTTAAAAGATGCGTGACTTAGTTGACAACCACTGAGCGGAACGACTGTGGAGAGATGCTCGAGAGAGCTCTTTGATTCTGACAGCTATGCTAAGCTAAGTTAGCAGCTAGCTCTGGTTAAACAGAGCTGGTTTATGTAGCATGCTAGCTGCTAGCCTAGCCGTGAAGCTAAAGCGGGTTTAGAGTGTTTAATGTCTAAAAGGGGATATAAAACAAACATGTAATCTACTTATGTTACTCTATATTGTGTTATATGTTCTACTACCTGATCTTTTTTTTCGTTTTAAACCGTTTCACGACATTAATGTCTTGTTATTTAAGTGTGGGAGGTAGCTAGCTAGCTAACGTTAGCTTGTTTACCTGCAAAACTCAACAAGTCAGTTCACACAAACAGCTGTCACTTTAAATATGTTTAAAAAACATGCCTGAGTTAGTTGACAACACTTGTACGGAATGACTGAAGAGATGCTTGAGAGAGCTCTTTGATTTTGACAGCTATGCTAAGCTAAGTTAGCAGCTAGCTCTGGTTAAACAGCAACCTGGCGTTATGTAGCATGCTAGCTGCTAGCCTAGCTGTGAAGCTAAAGCAGGTTTACAGTGTAACGAGTAGAAGGAATAAATAACCCTACTTATTTCACTCTAAAGTGTTTATATGTTGTACTAGGTGATGGTTGTTTCGTTGTAAACCGTCTCAAGACATTACTTTATTGTTATTTAAGTGTTTAGGTAGCTAAGCTAACTCTTAGCTTCAGTAGCTAACTCTTAGCTTCAGTAGCTAACTCTTAGCTTCAGTAGCTAGGAACTAGTCGAACCCTTTACTTAAGTTAGTTAAAAGCTAACGGTTAGCTAAATTAGCTTAACACAGGTAAGCTAAGTCTGCTAAGAGACTCAACTGTTGGTTGACTTTCTCGACAAGCAAAGAAACTTTGGCTTTGTGCTTCACGTTTTTGCTCCACTGCTCCACTTTGGTGAACATGTTTGCAGTGGTGAGGGTTTCTGGAGTTGACATTTTGCCATGTCAACGTTATTTTTCGATGTGAAGCCAAGCTAATGTGTCTGAAGCTAACTCACAAGCTAACTTAACCCCCCCATACTCTCTCACTCACACGTTGCAGGCAGCACGATTCAACAGCGTTTTCTAGCCATAACATTAATATAGGAGGCTTGGTTATTAATCATGTGAGTACCAGTCATGTGAATTGTCTTCTAATATATGTATTCTGTTCCTAATCTTCTATTTAAATGGTTCATATTTTGTTATACTTTGTTAAGCTCTTTTTTTTTTACTGTGTTAGCTGACAATAACCTGATATTTTCAGGTGGAATTTCATTTCATTCTCACTGTGCTATATCATTTTCCACTTTGTTAATACTCTGTTTATTGTCAATACTGTATATACTGCTCCTACTTTTTATTCTTCCTTCTATTTAAATGGTTCATATTTTGTTACTCTTTTTCTTTTTACTGTGTTAACTGATGCATCTTGTTTTTTGCACTATCCCCTTTGCTGCTGTACACTGCACATTTCCCCACTGCGGGACTAATAAAGGAATGTCTTGTCTCGTCTTGATAAATCTTCTTCTATATATCAGGATATCTGATTACAATTTAAGTTAAACACTGACTTTCACTGGTTACCACTAAATAATCACTTTGTGTTTGAGCAACAATGCAGGTGAAGTAATACAAAATGTCTGTTTGTCCCTCGCAGATATGCAATATGGTGGCTGTATTGGAGGTAATTACCTGTCTTGAAAAGTATCCTATCACCAAAGAAGCACTTGAGGTAAGATTTTTATGTGAGCTACTACTTTATGTAGAAATGATGTTGCTCAGTTTGTTTCTAACTCTCACACATTATTTTATGCAGGATACTCGACTAGGAAAATTGATCAATGATGTAAGGAAGAAGACCAAGAATGAAGACCTTGCGAAGCGTGCTAAGAAACTCTTAAGGACCTGGCAAAAGCTGATTGAGCCTGGGCCGGCTGTGGCTGCCAGCGCCCCTGGGTCCACCAATGGCAGTTCTCATCCCTGCAGAACAGATGCCTCTCCTCCTGACATGTCTGTGTCAGGGAAGGGTGTCCCTGAAGTCAAAATCAGAAACGATGTTCACAACACATACTCGCCAAAAGCTGAGAAATCCGGCAGCCGCAAACGGCGAGCAGAGCTCAGAGACAGTGGAGTGCACTTACCAGAAAAAATCTCCAAGATGTCTTCGTTTGATAACTCTGTTTCCCCACCACCCACCAATGGGATTGCAGGCAGTCCTGATGCCCTGCCTGACCAGCAAGTCGTCCCGTCTCCTGACCGATCTCGGATAGAGCACCTTGATAATGATAAAATCAACAGAATTCCGGTTAATGCCGTCAAGCCTCGCCCCAGCTCCCCTGGAGTGGCCAAACCACCTAGCACTTCCTCTATGATCAAGGTTGCTGTGATGCAGCAACAGACCAGATTGGATGAAGGAGGAGGAGGGGGGTACTATCAAGCCAAAAGTCCCCGTGGCCTCACCACCAGTCCAAGGAGCATGAAGCAAGACACAGTGACCAAGCGCTCTTCAGCATATGCACCGAAAGCAACACCTATCCCAAGCCCTTCCTCTAGAGATTCCCCGTTGTCTTTGTCCCAGCCTGTATCCAATCCAGCCCAAACATCTTACGCTGACAAGCTGCCACATTCTTCTCAAAGGTCTTCAATGCACTGGGCCAGTTCGTCAGAAGTCCCCTCTCATTGCCCACCACAAGACATATCTTCAACACTGGAATCCCCATCAGTCTCCCCTTCACCCTCTCACCCCAAACACAACTCAAAACAACACAGACCGACATCTGAGGGAGCCACGTCTGTGTCTGATGACACTGACGGGACAAAGGTTCCCAGGAAGTACAGGCCAAGAGACTACTCTGTCAACCTAGATGGCCAGAAAATAGAGGACACGACTAAACCTGTACGATTAAAAGAACGCAGATTAACATTTGACCCTGTCACTGGTCAGATCAAACCTCTGGTACATAAAGAACCTTCTCAAACAGAGGAAGCCCCCACTCCTGACCCCGCTGAGTCTAGGCAGAGAACTGAAAGCACTGTACAACAGCCTGCTGTCCCAGCCCTAACCCCAGTTCCAGCCCCAATCCCAGCCCTGGCCCCAGCCCCAGCCCCAGGTCCCAGCCCTAACCCTTTCCACCAAACAAACTGGAAGGAGCTGTCCAGAAATGAAATCATCCAGTCCTACTTGAACCTTCAGAGTAATGTGCTCACCTCCTCTGGGGTCCATGCCCCTAGTGCACACTTTTTCATGTCTCAGTATCTGAAAAGGGAAGAACAGGAGATCAAGGACTCGCGGAAGATACATGTTCTGCAGACGGACAGCTCAGTAGGGGATTTACCGGGCTTGAGCCGGGAGGTGACAGACGGGGACCTGGACAGGGTACACACACAGCATTGGCCGGGGGTGAACGGTTGTTATGACACCAAGGGCACCTGGTATGATTGGACAGAGTGCATATCATTGGACCCTCATGGGGATGAAAGCAAATTGAACATCCTGCCATATGTTTGCCTAGACTGAGGGGTTTGGGAAGGTTGCTGTCCTTTTCCACTCCTTTCCTTGTTTCCCCGCAGAGACGAGATACTTTGTGATTTTGTTTGTCCACTGTGAGTTAGGCAAAAGCCAGGCCTGCTAAACTCCCGCCCCCATGCCTTTTCCTCGTTCTGTGATGATCTAATGAGATTTTGGTATAAAAAGAGTAAAGAGTAAAGATTAAAAGAATAGTTAAGTTTGTAATACCAAGGGCTGTTTCTGTTTTATTTTTCAAACTGAAAGCCACAGGAATGAGGAGGCCCTTGTTGCAGAGTGCTGCTACTAACACTGAAGGCAAGAAAGAGAGGACAGAATTATCCCAGACAACTGGAAATGGTGTTATGATGTGAATTTTTGATGTTCTGGATCATACCTCTATTTCAGGCTCACTGGGACGATACCGTTTTCTTTTTTTTACCTTCTGTTTTCTAATGAGGAATTACAATCTAGGGTTAAATTTGAGGAAAGTCTGGGGTTTAGCCGTCCTGTCCAGACCGCCATGTTGGTGCCCAGAAAGGTGTTGATAGAGTTCATCTAGCACAGGTAGAGCCGAACATGTCCAGAGTATGAACGCTGGATCATATTTGGCAGTTACAAGAAGCTTTATGTGAGATATAAAGAGTAAATTATAAATTTCTTATCATGTATACATCTATTTATTTTGACCAGTTCACTTATGGGACGTTCATTCAAACAGACGTTCAACGTTAAAGGGGCATACAAATGTTGTTGTTTTTTGCGTGGTCTTTCTTTAAGACTGGCCAATGCATTTGGTCATTAACATTCCATACTACACCCTTCAGCTACTTTCACTCTCTCTGTTCTCATCACATCGCTCCTGTACTCCCATCTCAAGTCTCAAGAGGAAATTTATTCAGAAAAATCATTTGGTTTCAAAATGGTTTTCATCAAAATAGTGTGGTGCTAATTTAAAATGAATTCAACTCAAGTGGAAAAACTCACGCCTCACTCGAATTCTCTCCAAAGCTTAAAATATTAAAGAATGTGAAATCGGATGGTGCTGATCCATAATTGCATTTTAGAGACAAAAATAAGGAAATGTTTGAATACTGGGACTCACTTTGTTTCTTTTCCTTTAGATATTGTTTGCCTTCTGTAATTCCATCACAATATTGTTCAGAGTTAAACAGCCTTAGTGAATGTACAGGATTGACACCTCTTATGTGCTTGTTCATAAGTTGACAACTTGTTGCTCTCTTCATCCCTGACTTAAATCAAATGTGAATAGTGACTGACGCTCAAAACAATCTATTTGCCCACAGTTTATTCAGAGTTTAAGACGCATTAGCTGCTTATGAGAGTTTAGGATGCTGTTTGAGGAGCATTTCTTTACATTTTCCAATACAGCAAACATAAAAGGGAGAGAAAGAGAGAGAGCCGTGTGCATCAGATATTCTCGGCATTTCCCATGTGACAACTAATACTTAATTTTGATTTCCCTTTACACACATCAGTCATTACAACTTTTTCTCACATGACTTAAATTAAGATTGGCTTCTGCGCAGCCTCTGCCCATTCATTCTTTCAGTCATTCATCCCTACCAATGTGCCTTGGTAAATCTGGATTTGCTTTCCGCAGAAAACACGCCTGTCCGTGGAGCTGGGCGTCTGTGCGAGAATTGCATACCCCACGACCCGACATGACGCTGGTATATGCACCGTTTCTGTTACTTTTTGTACACACTGATCTAGAGAGGGTGAAGCTGCAGACAATGAGAAAACTGCACAACAACGCAGCTGGCAATAAAGGAAAAGTGCTACAACTGGTTGATAAGAATCTGTTTTCTGGAGTTTTGACTGGGGGCATCTTTATTTGTTCAGTGTTTAACATCTCTCAATTGTTTGAAAAATAAAAGGATCTGAATCTTCAGCTCAGTCCACTGACTTGTGGGTCTTTTACGGTGCCGTTGTGTTCGACAAACTTGAATAATTTGAAACCAAACGTTCAGT
This sequence comes from Sebastes fasciatus, assembly GCF_043250625.1. Taxonomy (NCBI): domain Eukaryota; kingdom Metazoa; phylum Chordata; class Actinopteri; order Perciformes; family Sebastidae; genus Sebastes; species Sebastes fasciatus. Next base: position 13,643,387 of record NC_133805.1, on the reverse strand, counting down.
CTGAGCTCTGTTTAACTTTTGCCTTTTGTTTCGAGCTTCAGTGTTCAGGTTGCTTTATGCTGTAATTTGTTGTACTTGCGCAGTTCAACCATGTGGAGGTGCACATTGTCCATTTGTCTCCTTTGTCTGCATCAGTGTGGGATGGTATGAGTAATTTCAGTTCAGTGGGAAGTACTTGATCAGACTTTACGTTTTTCAAGGCCCACAAAGAATATATGGCCCTCTATTTTTAAATAAAAGAATCATACTGAAGATTTAGTTTGTCATCCATCGGTGGAAACCTTGAATTGTCAACTCAAACAGTAAAGAAATGGCCTTGTGTGGACAAAAGTGACTTATTAGATGCAACAAAGATTGCATATCGGGTCCCTACATGTTTGATAGACTCTGGTATTATAACTATTATAGCTACGTCACTCTGTGCTCACGGATACTAGGATGAGTAACTGCCTCCCACCCCCTTGGGTGTGTTTTCTCTCAGACTCTGACTCAGTCCTCTGCACACCTGCATGATGTAATGGCACATGTGTCCTCTGAAATACAGCTGTATTTATGAGGAGAGACACCTGAGGTTACGTCATCATGAGTTTCCAAACTGTTACATCTTGTCTTGTTAGAATCTGATGAGTAGGACAGGAACCACTACGTCAGGCTGAGGTTGCACAATCCCATGAAATCAAAATTATGTCATTGGTTGATATTAGGGATTATTTTCATTATTTATTAATGTGCTGATGATTTTCTCGATCAATTGGTTTGTCTACAAGATGTCAGAAAATAGCTCCATATGTCTTTTTTTTTTAATGTAACCAACAGTACTAGAGCTGCAACGATTAATCGATTAATTGTCAACTATTAAATTAATCCCTAACTATTTTGATAATAGATTTATTGGTTTGAGTCAATTTTAAAGGGGAAAAAAAATCAATGATCTGATTACAGCTTCTTAAATGTGATTTTGTTTCTGCTTTCTTTACTCCTCTATGGTAGTAAACTGAATATCTTTCAGTTGTGGACAAAACAAGACATTTGAGGACGTCACCTTGAGCTTTGGGAAACACCGATTGTCATTTTTCACCATTTTCTGACATTTTATAGATCAAAGAACTAAATGATTAATTGAGAAAATATTCAAAAGATTAATCGACAATGAAAATAATCATTGCAGCCCAAAACCCAAATGTATTAAATTTACTATCATATATGACAAAGAAAAGCATTAAAACCTCATGTTTGAGAATCTAAAAAACAGCAAATGTTAGGCTTTTCTGCTTGAAAAATGGCTGAAAAGATTAATTATTGATTTGTCTGTCAATCAATTAATCGACTAATCATTTCAGCTCTGGTAATATAGACACACTTTTGTTCGCAGATCGACCACAAGAAATGCTTCTCATCATTTGATCACTCTGTAGAGCAGCGGTTTGTAGACAACGCGGGACATCTGCGAGTGCTTTGATAGATTTATAGGACACCCTTTCAGTGGTTAATTCTAGGTTCATTTTTAGCATGAAACCTCTCAGTCAGAAGCTCTGCAACCTCTAACATACTTTTGCTCGAGATGACACCCAACTCAGTTTCCAACACAAATGAATTCAGGTAAGAAGAAGTAAAGTAAATGTACCATGGAACCAGACTAGCTGAAACAAATGTCCATTTTGAAGGCAACTAGCTGCATCTTTGGCCAATGTCATTTTCCTGACTGCCTAAGAGTCAATAGCTCTATCTTTATCAACAGCCCTATTGTCCTTAACTTGATTATGGCTGGTCTGGAAAAACAACTTGGTATGTGACACAGTGAGTAGGCTTCGTTTTAGAAAATATATGTTGGTGCAACTGTCTTTATTATGTGATGATACAATGTATACGTTTCCTCCAGATGTCTCAGGAACAATCAATAATGACATGTTGCATTCAGGCTGAGGTGTAACTTAAAACATTTAACACTTAAACCTGCAGTAGGCAGAAAGTTTTTTGCATCATGGGCAAAAGTTCCATAATTACCTTTCAGCATTTTATAATTCAAGTGTTCTGAGAGAAAACTAGACTTCTGCACCTCCTCATGGCTCTGTTTTCAGGCTTTAACAAATCTAGACGGTGACGGGAGACTTTGGCCAATCACAGGTCATTTCAGAGAGAGAGAGCGTTCCTATTGGCTGTGCTCTGGCGTGTGGGCTGTGCTTGGTAGTTCCTCAACTGATCTCAACATGGCTGCCGGATCACAAACTTTCTCATTTAACAGCCAGACAGTACACTACAAGATGTTTCTGAAAACATTTGAGGCGAGAAATATTACAGAATATTGATTCATATTTGTCACTGTTTGTACGGTCAGGATATTACGATGGAGTATTAGGGACACATTGAGGGATAAAAATAAATCTGAGTTTTCGAGAATGAAGTCATAACTTTACGGGAGAAAGGATATTTCCTCCTCCACAAAAGAGGTAGTTTCCTCTCGGTCCGTGTGGTTCTTTCTTCGAAATAAACACAGTTTCTTGCACAATCTTTTCAAGGTCCTGATACTGATGATAATGTGGAGCTGATGTGCCAAAAGATGAAGTATTTCATTATTTGTGAAACCTATACTAAAGTATGACTTCACAAGATGCTCCACATTCCTCATTTTCACACAGGCGGCACGCTGCTCTATTTCCCCTCTAAAATAACATGAAAATGTACTACTTTATAATAATATGACTTTGTTCTCATAATATTACCACTTTTTTTTCTCGTAAACTTCTGACTTTATTCTCATATTACTACGACTTTTTTCTCGTAAACTTATGACTTTATTCTCATAATATTACACCTTTTTTTCATAAACTTTTGACTTTATTCTCATAATATTAAAAAAAAATTCTTGTAAACTTCTGACTTTATTCTCATAATATTATTACTTTTTTTCTCGTAAACTTCTGACTTTATTCTCACATTACTAAGACTTTTTTATCTTAAAGTTATGACTTTATTCTCATAATATTATGACTTTTTTCCTCATAAACTTCTCACTTTATTTACATATCAGGACTTTTTTTCTCGTAAATTTCTAACTTTATTCTTATAATATAATCTCTCAAGCTTTTCATGGACAGAAACGTGGTTTCACTTTCTTCATGGTGCAGGCCATACTTGCTGTTTCAATGTGAAACTAAAAGAAGAGAAAGAAAAAGCCCCTGTGACCCCAGAAAGAAATCCCCTGGCCTCTCCAACTCTCAGTGCGGTTAAATTATACACTGTGTCATTAATATATAAAGATGCTTCTTCTTTGAGGTATTTATTTATTTTGTCTTATCTTTTATTTGATTTGTCTTCTTTGTTAGATAAGTGAAATACATGAAATGTCATCTCTCTTTCTTTGAAATTCTGACTAAACATTTCATTGTATAATTGAATTACTAATATTGTTAGTCTGTCTGTATGTGTATATATGTATATATGTTTATATGTCAAATTAAATAAAAATATTGTTTTAAAAAAAAATGTAGAGTGAACTGTTGTAAATCAGTTATTACTCTGGAGCAGATTTTACACATCGTGGCGTGTGAAGGGAAGCTGTGTCTGTTATCTAAAGCCCTCATAGCACCGACATTACGTCATCTCAGTAGCTCATAAACTTCTTTCTTTTCAACAGTGACTCAAAGAAAGTGCGACAACTCGTCTGGTCGGCTGCCCGTCTGGTATGCAGGGTGATGGTGAGACCAGAAACCAGGGTGGGTCCTGGTTCAGGTTCACTCCCACCATTCAAGGAATTCGGGAAGTTTCCTTCCATATAAGGAGTTTTTGATGTCAATCGCGATCTGAGGAAAAGAAGGAGAAAGGTGGAGTCTAGGATCGATTAACGAAGCGTATCACCAAAGAGTATACAAGGAGAAGCAAGAGGAGTCCTGTCTGCGTATTTCCTTGGTTGCTGAAAGTTCCCTCGTCTGGAAGTCAATGGGTTTTCTTTTAATTTTTAGTTAGAGGTCTGAAATAAGGTCTGTGGTAAACACAAGCGTAAGAGATTTTAAAGTTTTATTCTATGACATAAAATACATCAGTAAATATCTCACAGTAAATATCTCACTTTTGAAGCCTTTATGTCATAGGCGCAGTTTGAACATTAAAGGTCCCATATTGTAAAAAGTGAGATTTTCATGTCTTTTATATTATAAAGCAGGTTCAAGTGGTATATAAATACTGTTAAACTTTCAAAATGCTCAATATACGGAGACATACACACAGCCCGTATTCAGAAATTGTGCGTTTGAAACAAGCCGTTAGGATTTCTGTCCATTTGTGAGGTCACAAATATACAATATATAGATCATTACAGTTTTAAACATAAAAATTCTAAATGTGTCCCAGTTTATTTCCTGTTGCAGTGTATGTAAATAACATCAGCTGACAGGAAGTAAACATGGACCCAAGCTGTTGCCTAGCAACACAATTCTGTTGCAATTCTGTTGAAATGCACTAAAACGGAGCGTTTCAGACAGAGGGTAAATACAGGTATATTCATACAGACAGAATGAGGAAAATAAAGTTTTTTTTTAACATTACAGCATGTAAACATGTTCTAGTAGAAACACAAAATACAAGTATGAACCTGAAAATGAGTACGATATGGGACCTTTAAGTATAGTTGACACGAAAAATTTAAAGTTACAAGCTAAAAATGAAATACAAAAATGAAATAAATGTTCTATAACTTCAACTTTAGTTGACAAGAATAATTTAAGTTAAAAGCTAAAAATGCATGCAAAAAAATCCCAAATAAATTCATACATATATATGAAGTGGTCAAGGTAGGTAGGTAAGGTTGCTTGTTTTGGGCTCTTTTGGGGGGAAGAGTTGCTTCTTTTGGGCTTGTTTCTATTGACCTGGTTGCTTGTTTCTATTGACCTGGTTGCTTGTTTTTATTGACCTTGTTGCTTGTTTCTATTGACCTGGTAGCTTGTTTCTCTGGCATCACTGCACATGGGTCGTTTTGGCGCCCTTGTGTTGCTCTGGTGAAACCATCAGCAGTGAACTATCTTGACTCTCTCATCGCCGCTCTTCGCTCTGAACCGTGGGAGCGCTCTAATTGGAGGCCGTGAAAGAGAAAGGAAGTATTTAGTTCACTCCGAGGAGGTTTCATTGGAAGAGAAAGTCGCAGATTATCTAGAACAGCGTTTCTCCTCAAATAGAGCTGTCTATAGTTTTTGTTTTACCCTAATAGAAGAAAAAAAAACACAACTCTTTGACACAATGTCTTTTAACAGAGTGAATGGCTACGGATTAACAGCGGAAATAAAAAACAAGGTAGGTGTAAATATATATATATATTTTAATAATCATATCATACACAAAGTAACTTTTTCTTTCCATCATGCACTCTCTCGTTGTGCTACTTTTCCTCGGAGCGTCACCTGGCCTCCATTTTGACACGCAGGTACTCAAGAGGTGGATGGAAAAACGATACAAAGAGAAATTAAAAGTTGTTTTTTATACAGGATAAACGGACTTTATATTAGTTGAGTGTGAATACTTTGCAAAAGTGTGTATTCATGTTGAGTTTTACAACTTGAGAAGCAGACTTATTGATTTCCCCCGTGCAGGAGACAAAGTTAAAATCAGACTATGGGCGTTGTCCCTCTTGGCAAAGAAGTGTGTCGTTGTGGCAACTTTGTTATCCTCGTTTCCAGCATGATCTATTCCCACAGACAGGGCAGCTGGATGCCCGGCGTTGTGACCTGCATTAGCACTTAATGTAATTCCTATTAGTCCCTGGATTATTGGATGTCATGCATCCACTTTATTCCCCCTCTCCTGTCTCTTTTTATTGCTTCTTTTTGTAACAATAGTTTCCTACTTCCCCCATTCCCTTTGTGGTGTCCTTCTCTTTTGATAAAAACGTTACCATCAGTGCAAGAAAGGTTTTCTCTTTTAGTTTTTGCATTAAAAAGTCCTTTGAGTTGACTAAAGTGACACAAACCAAACAGTCTCTAAAGTGACCTCCACTCTGTGGTAATGTGTAACTTCGTTGAGTGCGTCCTTGATGAGGAAAAGCACCTTGTTTATTTGGGCCACCCGGATCCACTTAAAATGCCAGGGCTGATGCTGGAGATTACTCTCCTGACCTCGTTTATTGTGCATAACCATGGGAGCTTCCCCTTTTAAAAAAAGAAAAAGTGTCATTACTATTAAATACTTTCCATATCTTGGTTATCTTTTTCCTGCCTGCTTTGTCCCCCTTTCTTAATGGAACAATAGTCTGAGTTGCAGCTAATCTTGTGTTTCTTTAACTCACCTTCAACTGATTTTTTTTTTTTCCCCTCATAATCTGCATTCCTTGTCTGTGCCCTTGTATGGGAGAGAAAGGGTCACGTCCATCTACAGAACAACATGTGCTGGGACGTAAAGAAAACATGTAGATTTCCTCTGTCTGCTACCAGTGATGATGTCCTTGAAGGGGATGGCGGGTGGGTGGGTGGTGAGGGGGAGAGATGCTGACTTGAGTGGTATTTCCTGCCATCGGTGACGTAGCCTCCTCTGTGAAATGTGAAGCATACGCTCCTCCTAGCCCCCCTTTAACTTTTTCTTAAAACTCATAGAAAATCAGATTTTTTAAGAGGGCTCCAGACTAACTTTTTTACATTGGTTGAACTTGTGCACCTTACTTTTTCATTTAGGTGCACCCACAATTTTTCGCCATGTCTTTTGGCACCGCAATAATACATATTAAGCGTTACCTTTTTGTCAGTTCTCATAGACATTGGCATAATGTAAATGATTAGAAACAGGATTAAAGGTGCAGATAAAGATAAGTCCGCTCGGTCACATGACTCGGTCACGGGGTCCGGGCGTCACGGTTTGCGCGATCGTCGCGGTTTGCGTGACCGTCACGGTCTGGGTCTCATTCACATGAACGGAGGAAGGAAAATAACTCTGGATTCAGCTGTTAGTGCATTTTACAGCTTTTAGGCCCTAATGATTTAAATAAGGGCTATTAAAGTGTTCATACTGGGGAGTTGATTCACTTTACAAAAAAAGTATCTGCTGAGTTACAGACGTCTCTTTCCCAATGTAAGTCTGTGGGCAAAAGTCTTTTTGGGCCCAATGGCATCACACGCGTCGGACACAGAAGTTGTAGTACTGACCATTTGGCCACTATGAAAATTGGGATCAACGACCTGCGCTCTTCCTGGGGGCTTGAGACAGACCTGCTAAATGTCAGGCGCACTGGTGCGATCAATGAAAATGTTTGGTCGCACTTGACATATTTTTGGTTGCATGTGGAACCAGAATGGCAATAAGCAGCGTATTCATTCATTGCATCAACACACACAGTTGTGTCTTATATCCAGCCGCTGCGGGGTAAATTCCTCACGTTCAGCCCGTCTCTGTAAATTACATCTGTAGGAATCTTTGTGGGCAATTAAATGGCTCGTGTTTTTTTTCAATATGGGGATGAAATGTAATTAGAAGACAGACATTCCTTAAGAGTACAACCAGCTGTGAGCCGAGTGCAGCCAGCTTCTATGTGTAGGTTAGACTGTGGTCCAGCTTCTCATGGCCCTCCGGACACAGAAAGAGACATTGTTGGCTGATTGTGGGTTTGCACGGAGCTCAGTCAACACGTTATCGTTTACAGGCGGCGAAGAAGTCTATACCTGTTTTAGTCCCACTTTTCTCTCATTTCTGCTTTCCAGTTGGTTGCACAAGCGGACGTTGTTTACATGACTACAATGCTCTTCCTGAATGGCCTCTTTCAGAGCCAGATTTTCTCACACTTCAGTCATCAACCAAAAAAAAGCTTGTAAATCAAAGTCACACCTCGACAGTGACGCCCTTCACAAGAAAGTCAATCTTTGTGCCATGTTAAGCCCCTTTAAAACTCTCCACTCCCTCCCACTCTCAGCTACTGCCTTCCTGTGTTTCAGGGGAGAATTTAGCAGTTCAACAAACAGGATGTCCGTGCGTGTGTGTGTGTGTGTGTGTGTGTGAGGTCATGTCAGTGTCGCCTTATTTATGAAGGCTAAATGAGACAAAACCCCCTCTGTAGACGCAGCATACTACACTGAGGCAAAGTGAAATTCAAGGCTGACCATGAAACATGATCACATGCAGTCATAATAAACTATTGGGGAGTTAACATATTGCGGCTCAGTTATCTTTATGAAATTCTTCTTAAATGGCGTGTGTGTCTGCAAGTGGGAGGCCATCAGAGACAGGAAGGTATTTTTTTCATCTGGTAACAAAGAAGAAGTCTGTGACAAACTATGAATGCATTTACTGTTTAACAAATCACCTACTGGCTGATGATGATTGCCGCCAGTGGAACATATGTGACCTTTTGACCTCTCCCCCCCAACCAGATCGCACAGAAGTACGACGCTCAGAAAGAGGAGGAGCTGAGGGTCTGGATCGAGGACGTGACCGGCGCTTCCATCGGGCCCGACTTCCAGAAAGGCCTGAAGAATGGAATCATTTTGTGCACGTAAGCAGAGATGTCCGTTACACCACGAGGGCCTCGATCGTTTGTTTTATTATGTACAGTTATTCGGAAAACTTACAGTATTTCCTCTTTTTTTTTTTGTCTCACAGCCTTATCAACAAACTCTCCCCAGGCTCTGTGAAAAAGACCAACAACTCAACGCTGAATTGGCATCAGGTGAGTTAGTTATGCCACATGATTTTTAACCAATCAAGGGTGCGACAAAACAAATATATTTTGATGACAACGGTGCATTGACACTAATGATAGTCATCAAACGGCTCTCTTGTGCTTTGAGAGCGTTTCCAACCAGTTAGGATGTCGGCACGCATCAATCATGCTAGGTCACGGTGATACTTGCATGTTGGCAGCTTCTTCTGCTTTTGCAGCGCACTGCTCAGAGCAATCTCTGAAACTGGTTTCTGTACTGACATGCAGCCACTCACAGTAAACATACTCCCTCATTTGAGACGGGCTGAATGTTGCAAACACAAACTGTTTTTACAGCTACAGGACTGCTTCCTATTGATAAGAAACTTTAAAATGATATGCAAACAGAGATATACTTGCACCTCCGTCATTCTAAAAGCAGCACACACGTTGTTGATGATTTTTGTTTTTATTGGTTTTTAGATGGATAACCTGACGAGCTTCATCTCAGCCATCACGAGGTACGGCCTGAAGCATCACGACATCTTCGAAGCCAACGACCTGTTTGAGAACGGCAACATGACGCAGGTCCAGACGACGCTGCTCGCACTCGCCAGCATGGTGAGTCTTGAAAATCTAACGGTGGGAGTAATGTTCTCCTTTCATCTCTGTCATAGAGAGTTAAATTATTGTTCTTATGGTGAATGATTGGATTTTGACAACCGTCTATCTGTTCTCTCAGGCAAAGACCAAAGGCTGCCAGTCGCGGGTGGACATCGGGGTGAAGTACGCTGAGAAGCACGAGCGGATGTTTGATGAAGAGAAGATGAAGGCTGGACAGTGCGTCATTGGCCTACAGGTATAGTTATGGAGATATATTTTGGAGATTCCTGGGTGAGCAGCAGGGTTTAGATTAGATTTTCCTTTATTTATATATATATATATATATATTTTTTTTTTTATTATTTCAAACATGTAAAAATATATTTATATAAAGAATATTATATAGAATATAAGAAAACAAAACCATACCCAACAAACTCTCAATAACACTGTAATTCAATATTGCATGTCCAAAAAAATGGTGAGAGTTGGCAGCAGTTTCAAATCTGAAACTCTCCAACTATGATCAAACCAGGAAAAAGTGAACGCTTCGTACATTTTCTTTGCCGCTAAAGTCTCCATACCTAGCACATTACTACAAGTCAGCATGTCACATGATTGACGTTTATGTTGGTACAGGTCAGACAGTGAAACTCAAGGCTGTGTTCGACAAAATAATCAGATGTGACGGGACAAAATATTCCCAGGTTGTCAATAAAGGAAAAAAGTATGACATGACTGTGAAATATTAATCCATAAAATCAGTTATTAATTTGATATTTTTGGCTGAATCTGACAGCTGCTCGGAAAGCCGAGCTCACTACGGCTTGTGTCGAAACTATTGCGAAACCAGACTTTGTCATGATCTTATGTCAAGCATAACATACTTCAGTATAAATGCTGCTCATTGTTCCAACTCTGTTTTGTTATTTTCCGGTTGACATGAGAGCTACCTACACGGTGATGAAAACTTACAATACAACATTTGTGTATGTGTAGTCATACCTGACAGCTGACTGAAACTTTAAAGTACATGTTTACCTAGTGTCACTCACATTCTTGTTGAGATTACGCAACACGTTACCACGGTTTGTTGTTATACAAGGTCAGCTGCAAGTGCAGAGCTGCAAGTGGTTTCAAGCAGAGACGGTTCAGAAAGGAGACCTTTCTCTGTCTCCGCAACACATTCCTGCGAGATCTGGCAACTAATGTTCGCGAACGCCCTAGCTAACTAATTTTATTAATGCTAAATATGGCTGTGTAAATATCTAATGTTAGCAAAAGAAAATATAAATACAATGTGCAAATATAACTCAATTTGCCTTCATCAATTCACACGACGTTCACAATACTTACAAATGAGGATGGGGGAGAGGTGAGCACGCTATGACCGAGACAGGAAGTGTATACCATTTCAAACCATTGGTGGAGCTTAAAATGCATCATCTTTGTTATAGAGCATCTTTGTTTAAAGCAACATGTCCATTTATTGTGGTGCTTCTGTCTTTTTTTTAGATGGGAACCAACAAGTGCGCCAGTCAGGCAGGTATGAACGCATACGGCACCAGGAGGCACTTATACGACCCCAAAGTTCAAATCCAGCCACCAATGGACAACACAACCATCAGCCTGCAGATGGGAACCAACAAGGGGGCGAGCCAGGTACTGCAACATATTCACAACTTCTCATGAAATCATAATTATAGGACTCCAGTGGCATTAAGCCTCAGGGCATTGATGTCCTTCCACTGCTATAAACTAGTGCCATGTTTACACTTGTTGGAAGCTGCAAACTCCTGGATTGTCTTCAGCAATGTGACACTTGATCTGCTATCAGTGAACTCAGCATGTTGTTTAGACGTGTTTAACGCCTATACAGGGAAAAAAACTGTTCTTGTTGATTCTTATTTTCTCTGTCCCCCCCCGTCTCGACCGCAGGCTGGGATGACGGCTCCAGGGACAAGGCGCGCCATTTACGACAACAAGCTGGGCACGGACAAGTGTGACAACAGCACCATGTCTCTACAGATGGGCTACAGCCAGGGCGCCAACCAGAGCGGCCAGAACTTCGGCCTGGGACGGCAGATCTACGACTCCAAGTACTGTCCTAAAGCCGAGGAGGTTCCAGAGGAACAAAACGGGGCAGCCGTCGCCCGGGACTACATCCCAGATTTCCAAGACGAGGGTTACCAAGGTTACCAGGAAGAAGAGCAGGTGTACCAAGAGGAAGGGACAGATTACTAGAAGGAAGGAAGGCTGCTGAGGAAGGGAAGGAGGTTGTCTGAAGGACACAGAACAGAAAGAAAAACCCTCAAGGCTCACAGGATGTTGCACCCTTTTTCTTTGGTCATATCCTTTTTTTTAGTATTGTATGAATTTGTTTTGTTACCCTGATTAGTGCGAAACCAATGTTACACATATCATGATGAACTGTATTTCTGTGATTTTTTTTTTTTTTTGTGTGCATTTAAAGTGACCATAAAAGCCAATATTTTTTGGCTTAGCTAGTTTTCTATCCCAGGGATTTCTTTTAAATGTGCCAAAGCCCTACTATTACTTCTTTTTTTTGCTGACTCATTAGTTCCATTAAGGGAGATCCCCATGGTTTTTGTAAGGGGAACATGAAACTAAAAGTGAAACATTAGGGAGTTTTTTTTAAAACCATTTTTTAAGAACTTGTATTGATCAAAACACCGATGCTTGTGTTTTATCTGTAATCGCTGTATCATCTGTGTAAGCAACATAATTCCTGTGAATGTACATTTGTTTGTTACTTCAGTATCGTCTTCATGCCCTCAGTATTGGTCATTGACTTACAGCAGTGAGCACTTTTGGTTGTTCAGACAGATGAAGGAGCAAAATAGTTTTTAGAACAAACTAACCTTTTCATATTCTGTTTCTTTTCATTTCACTTTTTTTTTAATGGTAGAAATATTTCCTTTGTTTGTATAACCAGTCCGACTGGAGTTGAGCTTGTTTTCTTTGGACTAAAGATGGCGGGGGAGAGGATACAATAACACAAGTGAAGTTTTGAACATTCCAAGCAAGAATACTGGATCTGTTTTTTTGTCACGCGTAATGTGTAAGTTAATCAGTCTTAAATATTGGTTGATATGCAAACCAATCATACAATTTATATTTGATCATTTAAAGATTATTATTTATGCATATTTGGGATTTGAATGGGGACCGTTTTGTACCTTGACTCTGAATAACATTTGATATTGGCCTATACTTTTTACTCTGGAATAATCTTTATGCCAGTATTAAAAAGAAATGTCTGCATTGAGAAGTATTTTTTTTTTTGTGAATACGGTGTAATAAAGATTTGCATTCCTTATCATGTGTTCTTTTGGTTTGTAAAAATAATACTAATGTAATGTTTGCCACAAAGGATTTATTCACTTAATCTGCAGTCATTGTTTAGGCCTCGGATAATAAAGGTAATGCACAAAAATCAGTTAGTAGCTGCATAAAAAATTATGAGATGACAAACTAGTTGACCAGAGATGATATCTGTTACACAAAACAGGAAGGGTCCACAAGTTTCACTATCACTGCAGAACTACACACTACTGCATAATACCTCCTTACTAAATAGACATACGATATGTTTTTAAAGGGTTGGTTAAAAGGAAAAAAGAGCCTCACTTACAGTCTAGTGGTCTCCAGCCATACACATAGTTTTGGTTATAATTGTCAAGGTTCTGAGATCTTGAGATTAGAATAAATACTTTAAAAAATCCACTTTGTATCCCTTGTATTAAGATGGAGGCAGGTAGGATGTCTCAAAAGCAGGGTAAATAAAACCAAAAGTGTCTGAATTACTTGAAATCAGTAGAGGAAGTGAGAAAATACTGTATGTGTTTTTGTGTGGGTAAACTGACCCTTTAAGTTCCTATAACAACTTCATCGTGGTTGATAAAGTGAAGTTACAGGAATCAATCCTTTAAAGCAAAGGCTAATATATTGAAAACTTTTACTTAAGTAATAGTAGCAATAATGAAAGAAATCCTGCAAAACAAATAAAAGTCCAACTTTCACATTTCATTTTAACCATGTGATTAAAAAACTTCATAGATATCCCAAAATGTTCTTAAATTTAATGAGGATAAAGTACCAAATAGTACATGTGTTTTAGGAGCTATTACATTTGTTTTTACAAGTAAAACTTTATTCTGCACTGTAAGTACAGATACAGGCATTGGGTAAATGTATTAAAAATAGATTGTTAATCTGAAATGTGGTGTCTCTCAAAATGGAAAAACCAAAGTAAGGACCCAGTACTTGAGTAAATGAATACTTAGTCACAGTGGTGGAGGAAATATTCACTTTTTAAGTACAAGTAGCAATACAACAATGTAAAAATACTCCATTACGAGTAAAAGTACTGCATTCAAGTAAAGTAAAAGTAAAGAAGTATTAACAAAATGTAGTTAAATCAAAAGTCAAATTTGTAATATATTGGAGAGATCTTTGAATGAGTCTGGAGGGGAAATGTATCTTTAGTGGAAATGCTAATGGGAAGGTAAATGTAGGTGTTTCCCACCAGTTTAATCTTTAACAATGTATTTTATTTATAGTTTATCATATGTTTTTATGTAAAATTATAATCTGAAAATCTATCAAATAAATGTGTGCCATAAAAAGTTGCTACTATATTTCCCTCTAAAATGTAGTGAATAGAAGTATAAAGTAGCATCAAATGGAAATACTAAGAACAATTGTGAAGAAGTACTCAGTAAAAGTCAAAAATACCACAGTCAAATAAAAAATTCCTGAATTCAAAATGTTACTTAAGTAGAAATACAGAAGTATTTTCAGCAAAATGAACTTAAAGTATCAAAAGTAATACTAATTATGCAGAATGGCTTCTTCCACAGTGTTATAATATTATAGAATATTATATGATCACAAACAAATACATGTGAGAGTATTTAAATGTTGTAGTTCCTCAATGTTGAGCCAATTGTATATACTTTGTATACTACTGGGTAAATAAGTAGCATAGTACTGCATCATATTATATGAACATATCATGATTTTATACGTAAAAAGTAACTATAAGTGTCAAATAAATGTAGTAATGTAGTAAAAAGTACAATATTTCCCTCTGAAATGTAGTATAAAAGTTAAAGATGGAAATACTCAGGTAAAGTACAAGTATGACAAAATAGTTCTTAAGTACATTACTTGAGTAAATGTACTCCATCACTGATTAAGTACAAGTAGCCTACCTCCAAATTGTAGGCTTCACAAGTAGGCCATAGCCAAGTACTTGAGTAAAACTTTGTTTTCCACCTCTGATCCTTTCATTAGTTAGTATACATGTCAAAAAATACAATCACATACATTTTCTTTTAAAGCTCTGCATGGTTTGACACCAAGCTACATCACTGAGCTCCTTACACCCTATGTGCCACCGCGCAACCTGAGGTCCTCTGACTTGGCTCTACTGGTTGTACCCAGGTCTAGGCTGGTGACTAAGGGTGACAGGGCCTTTGCCATCAATGCCCCTATACTGTGGAACAGCCTACCTCGGGACCTCAGGTTAGCTAGCTCTACTACCAATTTTAAATCTCTTTTAAAAACCTATTTTTATTTTAAAAAAGCTTTTTAACTCCGTAAGGCAACAGCTTGGCGCACCTTTTTCCCCACACTTTATATTGTCCTCTTTTGGCTCATGTGTAGTAACATATTGTTTTGATACCACTGGTTACGGGTTTTAGTTTTATCATTATTTGGTCTTTATGTTTTGTTCTTTTATTGTTGTTTTTATTTTGTCTGTATTTCATTGTATCTGTGCAAACACTTTGAAACTATGTTTAGAAAGGTGCTATACAAATAAAGATTATTATTGTAATTATTATAATTATTATTATTTTCTGTTGAGTTTTTCCTCTTTTCTTCCTCTTGATATGTAAAACTAATACTGTGCAGCTACATTATGACTCTACACGATAATAATAAAAAAGGGACACGTTGGTAAGTAACCTGACACTGTACAGAATGAAACCAGAGTTATTATACAACAGCATCACCTGCTGTTCACAATGGTGAACCACCACCGGAAGTCACCACCCGGATGTTTGATCTCAAATCCCGCGATATCAGGCCTAACGAGACTTCAGCCCGTTCTTTTCCTCCCGGAACTTCAGGCAAGATGGTAGGTGTTCAACCGATCGTGAAGCTTGTCAAAATGCAATCTATGTGCATCTGAACTGTAAAGTCACTGATTAGGATAACTGTCAATATCATCCGACAGTTACACATATTCACTGACTATCTAGTAGAAAATCGTTGCTCAAAATGCCACATAAATGTGTGTTTAAAGGCACTGAATTAGCCGTTTGTTGCTAAGCTAACCCGGTGGTTCAGCGTATCCTAGTAGCTAAACATGACATAACTTTAATGCATTGTAGGTTCCTGCGCGGGTTAATAGTCCCGTAACTGTTAACCAGTGACATTGAATTAATGTGAAAGCATTTGAACAACAGTAATTGTACAAGCTTCACACTTATTTTGGATTGTCTCTTCCAGGCGGATACCGAGATCAAGAAGAAGCGTACCTTCAGGAAGTTCACCTACAGAGGTGTGGACCTGGACCAGCTTCTGGACATGTCCTAGTAAGTGAAACACAACACACTGGGGTTGAACAGCTGATGCTGCATGGTGGTCATCTGGAGCTACCAGTACTACCTGTATTTGGCTTGTAAACTGACATCCTCCTTCATAGGGATGTCACAGTACCACAGATCTAGTAGATGGATAGATAGATAGATAGAAACTTTAATGATCCCGAGGGAAATTCAGGTTTCCAGCATCACAGTTCCATAGTGCAAAACATGTTAATAAAAAGGCAGTAAAAAAGTTAGTAGTGCAAAGTACAAAAAAAATATACCAGATATAAAAATACAAGGAGATGAAGAAAAACTGTTAAAAGTGAATATAGTGCAGGGTAACAGCTGTGATACAGGACTATTAAAAAAGTGAAAATAGTGCAGAAGAGACTGTTAAAAATGAGTGTAGTGCAGGGTAACTCCAGTAGCTTAGTCTAAAGTGCACTGTGTGCATTCTGTCCTGCAGATCGTCCTCCTTTGTCCCCCCCTCCCTAGAGAGGTAGTAGTCGATACCAATACCAGTGAATTTATACGATTCTCGATATTAATTCGACACCACGGTAAAAAAAACCCAATAAATCCCATGTATTTAAACACGCACTCCTTTTATTAAAACATTTGAACATTACAAAAGACAGTTGCATGTAGCCTTCGAGTATTTAACACAAACAATATTGTCTGGAAGTCTGTCTTTGAGGTGTTTTGCTAAATTGTAATAAAGGATTTCCTCCTTTGGAAAGAAAAGTACGACGGCACCGTTACTGCACCGCATACTGGTTTTTGCGAAACTATTATTATTCCTTGTAAATCCGCCTCGAACGCAAAGTACTTCCATACTTGACTCTTGCTATTTGTTTTCTCAGCGAGTTGAGGCGGCGGTAGCGCTGCAGCAGCTGCCATCTTTCACGTCTTGTGTTGTTGTTTTTTTCCCGTGCTGCTGTTACGGCGTTCTTACACTTGTAAGCGTATACTGCCCCCGTTAGATCCGGAAAAATCGCATCTCCAGTACCTCCGCTCTGGTACCAAATGACCATTACAGGCATAATGGTACCGAAGAAAACGAGTACCGTCACATTTTTAGAATTTTGGTACTGAAGTATCGGTTCTCGTTACATCCATACTCCTAAACAATGTAAATCTTAGCTTTCAATCCAATGATAAAGTCCCATGCTCAGCCCCTAAAAGAATGTTTTGTTGTCGCTCCAATATGAGTTATAATATTGAGATTTACAGTCCATCACAATAAATGATTTATAAATTTGGAGCTCAACGGTAATAATGAGATTGAAGCTGACTGGACATTACACTGAAACAGAAAACACAGGCTCCAACTTAATTGAATGTGAGACGACCGAACGGTTATTTCAAAAATGGCCAGGGGCCTCATTGACGATACCATCCTCTTTCCCTGTGTAGTGAGCAGCTGATGCAGCTCTACTGTGCCCGTCAGAGGAGGAGGCTTAACCGTGGCCTGCGCCGCAAGCAGCAGTCCCTCCTGAAGCGCCTGCGCAAGGCGAAGAAAGAGGCTCCCCCCATGGAGAAACCAGAGGTGGTGAAGACCCATCTGAGGGACATGGTCATCCTGCCTGAGATGGTCGGGTCCATGGTTGGAGTGTACAATGGCAAGACTTTCAACCAGGTTGAAATCAAGGTGAGATGTGCTATAGGTCAGGTGGGAGGGAGAGCATATTTGTACATTTTGAACCCCCAGCTTTCTTGAACCTCCTGTCCATCACCAAGACCTATGGAAAGGAGGCTGGGTCAAGGGTGGACATGGGTCTTGGACATGGGTCTTGGGGGTATGGAGTATAACACATGCGCAGCGTAACTGAAGCTGCGGTCGTGCGGTGCAATTGGCTCAATTTCGGCGAGTGCGGGCAACATTTTACTGCGCATGTGTTATACCCCCGGATACATGACACGTGACCCAGCCTCCTTTCCATAGGCCTTGTCCATCACTTTACCATGCTCCGGTGAAGGAATATCACATGCAGGTCCAACAAAAGTTGACATTTGGGGCTAATGTAGAACATCATAGGCATGAATTTTGGCAACAATAAGGTGGGGGTGTATTGCATTTGTGTATCTAGAGCATGGTAAATGAACGATGGTTCCATTATACACATAGAACCGTCCATAAATGAACGATGGTTCCATTATACATATAGAACTGTCCATAAATGAACGATGGTTCTATTTTACATATACAACCGTCCGTAAATGAACGATGGTTCTATTATACATACAGAACCGTCCGTAAATGAACGATGGTCTCGTTGTACATACAGAACCGTCCGTAAATGAACGATGGTTCCATTATACATTCAGAACCGTCCGTAAATGAACGATGGTTCCTTTACACATACAGAAGCTTACATGAACGATGGTTCTATTATACATGCAGAAACTTAAATGAACGATGGTTCCATTACACATACAGATCCGTGGTTGAAGACTTGCTGCAAGTTATATGGGTTGTAAGGATAAATCTGTACTGGAACATTTCTGCATCACATACAGCAGATGATATGACGCTGAAAAAATATTTTGGACAATTGGCATGCCTCTATACGATTCAGTTATACCTACTTGACTTATCCACTACCTGAAGAAAATATCCATCCACGCTCCGAGTACAAGACAAGTCTGAAATCTCGACCAAAGAATTGCAGTGTGTAATATGTGTACGACCTTAAAATATACCTGTTATAACATCAAATTTGTTTCGAAGGAGGCAGGATAACGGTGCTGATTAAAACATTGCCTACAGGACCTGTTGGCAACTGACACTACTTCCAGAGTACACTAACTCCTAGCTCCTCCATTCAAAAGCACCAATTAAAGCTTCTAGTTCTAAATAGTCACTTTCTTACTACATACTGTACATGCAGCTATAAGTGAACCTAAGGCATTTATCTGGTTACCTGGTTACTAACATGTTTCTCTTCTCCACAGCCTGAGATGTGCGGCCATTACTTGGGCGAGTTCTCCATCACCTACAAGCCAGTCAAGCACGGTCGCCCCGGTATTGGAGCTACACACTCTTCTCGGTTCATCCCACTGAAGTAGAATGGCTGTATTCTTTGTATAAATAAAAAAACTGGTTGCGCCACAAAACTGGTCTGGTTTGCTTTCTTTATATTTAAAAAAAAAAATGAAGATGAATAAAACCGCTTTTACACAGGGTATATCTTCAAGCTTTTTATCCTTTCTTTTTTATTACCTTTTTCGGGTGTCTTACTAACAGTGTGGTCAAGATAACTGAAAGAATACACAGAATGGCTTTTGCTCTGTTGGTATTGTCAAAGATGTGATTGGGGAAACCTGAATAATTACATCAGGTAACACGATTGTTTTAACTCACTATGGGATATCAAATTATTTTATTTCATAAAGAATATGTTAAATGATACACTGTACAGATGCACACCAGTGGATTGAACACATTGCTTTAATTGGAAAATACTGTAAATCTGTAATAACTAGTACATTACCTGTCATGCTTTTCAATTTTTCTCTTCATTAGTCAAAGGTTAATCTGGGTGGATTTTTACATGTTAAATGGTAATATATAATAAATATATTACTATAATATATATATACATATAATAAATGGTTAAAATAAATAACTAGATAATGAACAGTCCTGCCACATGCCGCGCAGCACTGACCATCACTGACGCCTCCTCAGAGCGGGCAGTGCGACCCTGAAAGAGTACCGGTGTTGTACTCCTCCCGGGGGCTTCTAAGGTTCCTCCTCTTCCACCAACTGGAAGTGAAGCTAGCGTTACATGTTTGTGTGTGGCCGCTGTGGGCCATGGATACAACCTCTAGCAGTTGCACAATCTGTTTATTGTCACCAAGCTAATAAAAACCTACAACTTGGTTAAAGAAAAACAGTGGCCCAATTGGTAAGTAGTCTTCTTAAATTTAAGCTTGTTCCCGTAGAGACGGTCGACAAAAGCGTGTTGTCACAGAAAAAACAGCCAGCGGTAGTTAACGGCTCGCTAGCTTCTGAGCTAGGTAGCAAGCTAACGGTAGCTAACGGCTCGCTAGCTTCTGAGCTAGGTAGCAAGCTAACGGTAGCTAACGGCTCGCTAGCTTCTGAGCTAGGTAGCAAGCTAATGGTAGCTAACGGCTCGCTAGCTTCTAAGCTAGGTATTAAGCTAACGATAGCTAACGGCTAGGTAGCAAGCTAACGATAGCTAACGGCTAGGTAGCAAGCTAAAGGTAGCTTTTCCTTTATATATATTTTTTAAATTGTATTAAACAAATTCAAATTTACAAACAACATGGCTCATAGATCATTGCATTCAAGTAAAAGGACAAGGTGCATACAGAACAAGAACAAATACAATATGTAAAATTATACATGAAAATAATAAATTAAATTAAGGCCTATTTACCTGTAATTCATATTAATAATAATAATAAATTAAACTAAAGGCTATAGGGCTGTACCTGTAATTCATATTATTAATAATAATAATAATAATAATAATAAATTAAACTAAAGGCTATAGGGCTGTACCTGTAATTCATATTAATAATAATAATAATAATAATAAATTAAACTAAAGGCTATAGGGCTGTATCTGTAATTCATATTAATAATAATAATAATAATAATAATAAATTAAACTAAGGGCCATGGGGCTGTACCTGTAATTCATATTAATAATAATAATAAATAAAATTGAGGGCTATAGGGCTGTATACCTGTAATTCATATTAATAATAATAATAATAAATTAAATTAAGGGCTATAGGGCTGTATACCTGTAATTCATATTCTTCTATTATACTAAGAAGTTTCAATGCATTTTTGTTTTTCATGACTTTAAGTGCTTTTATGTAAGAAATAAACTCAGAATGAAACACATTAAACCTATAGATTTCACTTTCATATACTTGGATTTGTGCAAATAAAATTTTCCAAGAATAAGAATGTTATTCACCAGAAAGTCATCTTTGTTATTGTCTATGACAATACGTCCATAAACAATGTCCTTTTGAGAGAAATTTCCCAGATGAGAAACTTTTGGGAAAAGCTAGTCATGTATATCATAAAGCCATAAAGCTCCAGAATACATACAATGAAAAGATAAATGATCAGTAGTTTCAGTATCATCACAAAATACACAGTTATTGGTTTCAATTCCAATAACAAATCACTGGATGGATGGTGATACACTCCATTTAATATTTTAAAATGGATTTATTTTGCTTTGGGAGTTAAGGGGGATTTTAGATATTTAGTTCATAACATGTGAATAGTTTCTTTCTGATAGATTTGTAAAATTGAGTTTCTGTAATATACTATAGGGTATGAGATGTGATTAAACATATTTCTAATTGTTTAGTTTGGGATTTTGATTTCACTAACTAAAAGTTGAGGTGTGATAGGAGTAGGATTTGTTAAAATTCCTCTAAATCAAGCTTATAATAGAGATGGGGATGGCTTTAGTTATGGATTTAAATATGTCACGATTAAATGATATCTAAGACAGAAATTATCATATGACATGATACAGCCACTTCTATCAACTAAGTGAGTCATCGACCAAATTCCTTTATCCATCCAGTCCTTGTTAAGCTAACGGTAGCTAGCGAGCTAGGTAGCTAACAGCTAGGTAGCTGGCGAGCTAACGGTAGCTAACAAGCTAACGGTTGTTAGCTTCAACAGCGAAAATGACAGAAGAGATCTGTCATGTCAAAAATGTAGCTAAGTAAAGATATTTTAATACAATATAAACATAGACACGGCTTTATTAACTGCTATTTTCTAATAACTTTTATGTTTTTATCATTAACTGTCAATTGTAAGTAACGTTAGTACCGTTTAAAACTGTTAACAAATGAATTTGCCGGTTTCTCCCGGTGTGAGTGAGTTGTTGAAATCCGAGAACAAAGATCTATTGTAGGCTCGCTAACTGTTCACATTTAACGGTAATGGTGTTTTACTTTTATTTCATCTGTGTGTGTTCCCTACTCTTTAACATTAGATTGCTATATAGACTATTGAGTAACCCTCTGAGGAGCAAAATAAATAGGGCCTTTTCCATCCATATAACGGAACAAGTTGCAGTGTAAATTCTTTAAATTTTAACTTATTTTGTTTATTTATTTTGCACAATTTAAGACTACACTATATAACAAAACAAATAAATGAATAATATACAGTGCAGAAAGAGGCAAAAAACCCACTGGGCTTATCTGAAGCCTCCACCTATTGAGACAAGATTAATATAAAGAAATAATATGACTACATAATAGTGATAACAAACAATTAGGACAAGATATATATATAATAACAATAACAATACAGTCAATATATCACATAGATCTATTGTAGGCTCGCTAACTGTTCACATTTAATGGTACCGGTGTTTTACTTTATTTCATCTGACTTGTTCCCCACTATTAAAATTAGATTGCTATATAGACTATTGAGTAACCCGCTGAGGAGCAAAATAGATAGGGCCTTTTCCATCCATATAACGGTACAAGTTGTAGTGTAATTCTTTTCAATTTTAACATATTTTGTTTATTTTGTTTATTTATTTTGCACAATTTAAGACTATACAACATAACAAATAATTGATTAATATACAGTGCAGGAAGAGGCAAAAAAAACAAACACTGGGCTTATCTAAAGCCTCCACCCAGAGACAAGATTAATATAAAGAAATAATATGACTACATAATAGTGATAACAAACAATTAGGACAATATATATATATATATATATAATAACAACAATAACAATACAGTAAATATATAAAAAAAAAGACAAGTGTGTGTGTGTTGCGTGGAAGTGTATGGTTAGTGTTTGTGAGGAGAATATTGATTTAAATATCCTTAAATATATTTTACATCATACCACTGAGGCCACGTTAAGTTAAAGATTAATGTTCAGGGGAGGATTTTTAGCGGAATACAACCAGTATAAGACGATCTTCTTGTACAAGTAGTCTACATTTTGGTTAATCTCCATTCATAAATACACTTCGCTCAGTCCACTCCTCATACAAATATCCCCAGTAGGTACCAGGTGACAGCTTAACCTGTGATACTGGTTATTGTTGAAATGACTCTTTAGCAGGTAGAGGCAGGGTCTGAATTTAATTTTTTTCCTCACCTACCACTGTGGCAGGTCACTGGACATTTCTACCGGCCACTAAATGTTTTTGTCTGCCTCTTCTGAAATCTAGGTAGAATGCTTTAGAATTGTAAACATTGAATCATTACCAGACAGTATAAATATGGAATATATCATGCAACTTTAATCCCTGACTATTTTAAACTTAGGAATTGCTTTTTAAAATGATATTTCGTAATATAAGGAAACATATCACCCATGGTGGCAGGTGACCTGACATTTCTACCTGCCACAGCCAACATTTACCCTGTATTTGGCAGGTGACAGGTGCTAATTTCATTTCCTGGGTAGAGGTATTATGCTGTATGGTGTATTTGTTGTGAGCTCTGTGTTTCTTAAACACCACAGTGTCAGACCAGTCTGCCAAAACTTCCTAACACTAACATAAGAAAGGCACAGTTATTTAGAGAATATATGTTTTTTCCCCACTGCTGCTTGCTCATACTAATCTCTTACCCAACACAGAAGGATAAAGGAAGGAATGTGGGGTATTCCCTGTACTATGGCTATATGGCTCCATGTTTTTGAGTCAATATACTTTAAAGTCTTCATGAATGATTTATATGTTTCCTCTTCTCCTTGAGGTACATAGTGTTGTAGTCTGAAGACTGATACAGAACAACTGTAAAACTATCCCACAGTCATGAATAGGGGTGTAAGAAGAGTATCGCAATATTATGTTGTGTGATACTGTATTGATTTTCCAAAACAGTGATGATTTTAAATTAACGTCTTAAAAATCCAACCGCCTTCCATTGGGCCCATCCGCTATTTGATCTTTTGGAGGTTGTAGCGGGCTCAGTTTTAAAGCTAGAGTGAAGTTACTGGCATCATATGACTAGATGCTATCTAGAAAACCCAAGGAATCCATTGGTACCAAGCATGACATACTAGCTTGTCTAAATAATGCTCCAAAGTTACGCTAAATTTTGGCGAGGAAAAACTGGCATTGTGATTTTCACAGGCGTCCCTTGATCTCTGATCTCAAGATATGTGTATGAAAATGGGTTCTATGGGTGCCCACGAGTCTCCCCTTTACAGCTTTTATGATAATCACATGCAGTTTAGGGCAAAAACTGTGCAGTTATTTGCATGCAGTATAAATGTTTCATTTTTGCATATTCTAAAATGGTTTATTTATGGTGTGTTCTTTATATTATGACAGTTTTCCTAAAAAAATAATTAAAAAAATTGCAATATATTTCCTTGCTTACAGTATTGCAATATATCACAATATATTGAATCATTGCCCCTGTATCATGATACGTATTGCCAGATTCTTGCCAATACACAGCCCTAGTCATGAATGTCTTATCAGTCAAGAAAGGAGACTGGCGCAGACAAAAGTATATTCATAATCATACCTAGATAGTACCCCTGTTAACTCTATTTGTTATAGTCTATTTTGAATGAGCTTAGTTCTATACTTTGTTCATAGGTTGCAGAATCGGAGTGAGGTGTGTTGACCGGTGAATGCATAGAGTCAAGAAGGTAAAACTCTGTGACAATAAAGAGGGTATCTGGAAAAGGTACAGTATAAGGTTAATGTTATATCTCCTTTATCTACTTGTGATGCTTAGGAAAATGGATGAATAAACAATTTAACCGATTCTATTAAAGGAATGCATAAGTGCAGGTGTGTCTGGGTTTCTGCACCTCTTACCATTTCTTTCTTATGTCAACATCCAGCTGTGTGACAGTGAGCATGACGGCTGTGGACGGCCTTTCGGACAGCACAGAGGTGGTGGAGATGGAGGACGTCCCATCTCAGTTCTTTGTGGAGAAATACTCTTGGGAGGGCCTCCGTGATATTATCCACTGTAGCAGGAAGTACTCAGGCATGATCGCCAACAAGGCTCCCCATGACTTCCAGTTCGTGCAGAAGAAGGATGAAAATGGGCCTCACTCTCACCGCTTGTACTACCTCGGTAAGCTGATTTATGCTTGCTGATGCGGCCCCCTGCATCAGTTTATGATATGTAGTTTCTGCATACCACTCCTTTGTACTCCTTACACTAGACCTCAGTCATGTTTTCTTCCTGCAGAATATGATTGCCTCATGATAGTAAAACAATCACTGTGTCAAATTTCTCCTTTTCCAGTTAGCACAAGCTTTTTTATTTGTTGTTGTTGAAATTGCCTTGTCTATGTGCTTACCAGGAATGCCTTATGGAAGCAGAGAGAACTCATTACTCTACTCAGAAATCCCCAAGAAGATCCGGAAAGAGGCCCTCTTAGTGTTGTCATGGAAACAGATGCTGGATCACTTCCAGGTGAATTCCCCCTCTCTTCCCGTTCCTGCAGTGCCAGTACCAAACAGCATAGCGGGATGTGTCTCACAGTAGTTTTTTTTTCTTTTCTTTAAAGCAAGTGTCACTTTGAGATAAGCAGTCCTTGAAGGTGTGGTAGTATCGTTGGCTTTAGAAACCCGAGATATGTTCTGAAACTGGAAAGATTAAGCATCCATGGTATTAACTATGAGAAGAATGCTTGCACTCCATTGTACGGTTATTTGATCGGGGGGATAGGTCAGTTGAATGTGGTTCTGTCAGATATATTTCATAGTGATGATACTGTATATACTAGCACACTAAAACGTATATACCGCGCAAACTCGTATATAAAAAACACTTCCTTATTCTAATATTGTGCATCGGATTTCCTGTTGTATCCTTAAGGCTACACCGCACCAGGGGGCCTACTCTCGAGAGGAGGAGTTGCTGAGAGAGCGTAAACGTCTCGGAGCCTTTGGTATCACCTCCTATGACTATCACGCCCAGACGGGCCTGTTCCTCTTTCAGGCCAGCAATAGCCTCTTCTACTGTCAGGATGGAGGCAGCAATGGCTTCATCGTGAGTACACTGCTGTTTTTTGTCTTTAATTTGGAGCTCTTAGATTCTAGGAGGACATATTTAATTCAGAACACGGTAAAAGTCTGCAAGTACAAAATTCCACAGTGCAGCTGTGTGGTGTGTGTTAATGGTAAATGGACTTGCATCTATATAGCGCTTTTCTAGTCTTCCGACCACTCATAGAGCTTTACACTACATGTCAGCATTCACCCATTCACACACGCATTCAGACACTGATGACAGAGACTGCCATACAAGGTACCAACCTGTCCACCAGGATCTAATCTAAATACTCATTCACAAACCGAGGACATGCTCACATGTACCTAAAAAGGCACGCGTGGCTGGCTTGGTGATGTCAACAAAGCACAAAGAAGCTCAGAACAACACACACAGATGGATAGAGCGACTTCATTCTCTGCTCAGGTAGACACTACTCCTCTATATCTTTGCATAGCAAATAGTTGTTTGCTGCTATATTAATGCTCTGGATATCATACAGAGCACCTTGTAAGCAGTCAACAGCAATTCAAAAACAGGAAGGATGTTATTAAGCATCTGTTAGGTAGAGATGTGCTGCTGCTGTGAATCAATTAATGATTATTTTGTATTTATAATAATAATAATCTATATTACTACTGATGTGCTAGTGGCATCATGCTCACCATGCAATGCAACCGATGTCATGGGATGAAAGAAGATTAAAAGACCATATCACTTTTTCTATTGATCAGGGCTTTGTGGTTTTTACACCAGGTTGTTGATCTTTGTGCATTGGCCTTGGATACAAATGACAGCTCTGCTATAAACCATAGCTCCAAGAAGCACATGATGAAATGTTTTTTAAGGCTGTCACAGAGATACAGAATACGTTTTGTGGCAATCTATTAACCTATAGTGTGTGGCAAACATTTAGTTTTGTTTCTGTTTGTCACTGTTAGTGATATTAGTGGTCCACTGTTTGCATTTGGTTTGAATCTGGGATACAGCTCAAGATTGTTTTGAGTGCATCTTCAAATATGACCCCATTTGCATTTTTCCACCGTTTTGTAATTTTTTTCTCAAGCAGGCAGGGTGAGTTCTAATGTGCTACCCCTAAATATTACTCTGTATTTGATTCAGAGTTTAACGGATGTGCGTTGGTTGTACCTCATCCTCTTCATTGGTTCGAAGAGATACAATTTGAGTGAACAAACTGGATTAAAAATAGCTTTTACATATTAATCTTGTTGTTTTCACATCTTGAATATCTTTGTGTGCATAGCATGCGTTTATATGCAAGTAAGGTTGTTGAAAAGAGATGGGAGGAGCTGATACTTTGAAAAGTGAACATGTCTGTCGATTTGTACTTATAGCTGTCATTTGGTTTTATATTTCAAGAACACAACTATTATGTGAACTATCTATGAATCTTTTCATTTAAGACAATGCTTGCATCAAACAGTTATCTGCTATATCTTTTCATCCAAAAGTCACTCCTCTGTCTGCCTTGGACTAAGACTGTGTATGTTGGTTTTAGCAGTCTGCTCCTGTAAAGCCTGTGGAGATCAAGACCCAGTGCTCAGGGACCCGCATGGACCCCAAGATCTGCCCCGGAGACCCCGACTTCATAGCCTTCATCAACAATAACGACCTGTGGATAGCCCACATTAAGACTGGCGAGGAGAGGAGACTCACTTTCTGCCACAAAGGTCCGAATGCAATAAAATGTCTTCAAATATCCTCTTTAATTTACAATAGAACTGTGAAAAAAACATATTTAATTAATTTTGATACTAGATAATTTCAATTTTCCTTGTATTTTCATCTCGTACTACAACATGGGAAGTAAATAACACTGAGATGCCTTATTCTATCTTATCTTTTCAGAGGAAAGTGCACACTATTATATCATCTGTATGTTTAGCATTATACCAATAATACTACATGGATGTAAGCTTTTTTCCTAACATATTAAATTTTTTTCCAGGTGTGGATAATGTTAAGGAGGACCCCAAGTCTGCAGGTGTAGCAACATTTGTCATCCAAGAAGAGTTTGACCGTTTCACTGGTTACTGGTGGAGTCCCTCAGCAGTGGAAGGTATTTGTTATGCCTTACATTACAAGTTTTACCTCCCTCTGTAATATTAGTTATTTCTGAGTTTGCATACACTATTTTATGTATACACTTGCCTCAAATTAATATTTTTTTCTCCCCCTATCAGACGCTAATGGAGGTAAAACAGTGTACCTGCTGTATGAAGAGGTGGATGAGACGGAAGTAGAGATTATTCATGTTCCATCTCCAGCACTGGAAGAGCGGAAAGCAGATGCATACAGATATCCCCGAACAGGTCAGTGCTGCCTATACACTGTACACACACACAGGCTTGGATTAGTGAAATGTTTTGTGAATTGTCTATTTCTATATATTTTACATATTTCTTTATTTACAGGTAGCAAAAATCCCCAAGCTACTCTTAAACTGGCAGAGATCAAGACAGACCATCAAGGAAGAGTAAGTCTTTCACTACCGGTTTTTGTCTTTCTTCTTCTCCAAAGTGATAGTTAGATGTTCCTAATATGTGTTTATGGTTGTACTTAACAGATTGTGAGCACGCAAGATAAAGAATTGGTCGTCCCCTTCAACTCCTTGTTTCCCGGGACAGAATACATCGCCAGAGTAGGATGGACGAGTGACGGCAAATAGTGAGTGTTACACTCAAAACTTTTTTATTTTTAAAAAAATGTTTTATTTAGTGAAGCAAGACAAAACAGGTGAAATTTGACAATTCTAACAAAATGAGAAAAATAAATAACGGATGTTGGTGGAGGGAGGGGGTGTTATTGACAGTGAAGGGCAGTCTGTTGTGTATGGTTCTAGTGTGTGTGTACAGTTGTGTGCATTTGTATGTATGCAGTGTGGGGGGGTGTAGGGTGTTTGTTTGTTTGTTGGTTTGTATTTAAAGAGGAGAAAGAAAAACTTTGACTCCGTTGACTCAATGATGTTGTCATTCTTAAAATAAGCCACCAGAAGGTATACAGCTTGTTATTGGGACTAGTATTGCGACATAAATTGAGATTGGGAAACGGTTTATGTAATCGAACTGTCACGGTACAGGGGTCACGCTCTGTTGAACGCAGAATACACGGTATATAGATTCATGTAATGTTGAAACTATTAGCCATAGGTCGTTAGCAACATATGCTGAGGTTAGCATAACAAGCTGATT
The DNA here is from genome assembly GCF_043250625.1 of Sebastes fasciatus. Taxonomy (NCBI): domain Eukaryota; kingdom Metazoa; phylum Chordata; class Actinopteri; order Perciformes; family Sebastidae; genus Sebastes; species Sebastes fasciatus. The sequence goes on along the minus strand of NC_133805.1, from coordinate 13,614,330 downwards.
GGTGTGCGAGTCAGTAACACTATTGCGAGCGCAAAGGAAACGCTAGAGCTGGAAGACCCGCCTGCAGGTTCCCCGTTAGCAACGGAAAGAGAGTTGTGTAAAAGACAAGGACGGTGTGTCGCTGTTGCTCTACAGTTGTAGGGGGTGTGAATGGAAACACATCCAACATGCTAACACACATTCAACTTGCATCACCCAGATGTGCCGATCACCAGGATGGTGCACTCTTTTTAGTTGTGTCTGCTCTGTGTCCCCCTAGTGGCTGGGCAGTGCTTCTGGACCGCAGTCAGAGAAAACTACAGCTGGTGCTGCTGCCTCCAGACCTCTTCATCCCTGTCACAGATGACCCAGCTCAGAGACAGGAGAGTCTGGAGGCCGTGCCCAGTAACACACAGCCATACATAATCTATGAAGAGACCACGGACGTCTGGATTAATGTAGGTCTTTCCACATGGTACACTCTTTGGTTACCTTAAAGCTAATGTCTGTTTCTAATGGACTAATTGTTGTGGTTGTGACTTGCTGTAAGGGTTCAGTAACCGACTGTTCTTCTCTCTTCACAGGTTCATGATATATTCTATCCCTTTATTCAAACGACAGAAGATGAGTTTACTTTCATTTGGGTAAATGAGTCTAAAACAGGTTTCAGCCATCTGTATAAAACCACATCCCTGTTACAACCGGGCTGCTACCATTGGACGGAGGACCACCAAAACACAGAGAGTAAGACACTAGGAGATGCTTCTGCGTCTATTTAAAATGATGCTATCAGATAATCACAGTTTACGTCAGAGTGTTCGGCATGTCGAGGAGCTTGTTGATTCTGTTATCTGTTTTCTGCAGGAGACTTCAAATGTGCAATCAAAGAGGAGGTTACATTGACCAGTGGAGAATGGGAAGTGCTGGCAAGACATGGTTCCAAGGTTAGACAAAGTCCGTCAGTGTTGAATATAGATATACAGTAGATTCACACCTATAAAAGATGCAGGTGTTTAGAGTGCATTCAGAAAGTATTTGGACGGTTGCATATATTGTGACTCTGTAATCCAACTCATTGACTTAAGGGCTTAAGGTCCTGACTAATAGCTTTAATTTGAGGGTGTTTACATCTACATCTGATGAAGGACTTGTGCTCAGGATCATTGTGCTGCTGCACAGAGCTCAACACTCTTTGAACGGCTCTGGTTCCAGAAGTGAATTTCCCGTTCATTTACTCCACTGACATTTTAGAAAATCCTTATATGAAGAGTTTTAAGCATGGAATCAAGCCAACCAGCTACGAGATGAATCGTGACCATAAAACATTTGGTTCAGAGCAAAAAAACATTGTATCACTACCGGAACCTCAGTGTTGAGCTCTATTGTCCTAAAATAGGGGTACTATGTATAAAAAAAGTCCTAAAAATGATACATTGCTCATCCAGTTTGGATCTGAACACCCTCAAACACTTCAAACTGAAAGACACCAAGTTAACCTTGAACAAAATCATTTAAATCCAGTGTGCTGAGCTGCAGTAACACATAAGTAATACAGCTGATATGAAGATATTTTAGTGGCTCCATCATCTCTTTATAGTACCTCACAGTATCATGCCTCGGCCTCACTGCTATTGTCTTTTTCCTTTCATGTTTCTTTTTTTGTTAGATCTGGGTGAACGAGGCATCAAAGCTGGTGTACTTCCAGGGCACCAGAGACACTCCTCTGGAGCACCACCTCTACGTGGTCAGCTATGACTCACCTGGAGATGTGGTCAGACTAACCAAGCCTGGATTCTCTCATAGCTGCTCTGTTAGTCAGGTAAGACCTGTCTAGCGGCTGGTGGTTACAGTGCTCTCCCTCAATACTGGACCAATTTCAAACATTGTTGTCCCCATTAGTCAGTTAGACATAAAAACATGGGAATATAGGGTCCAGGTTAAAAAATATTGAAGTTACCCTTTAAGAACAATGAAAGCTAAATTATCTTTTGAAACCTGAGGAAAGCTGTCAAAGCCAGGAATCCTTTGGGTAGTCTGCAGTTTATGGGATAAATGTTCTCTGGCTGTTAGCAGTATTTTGCACCGACAGTAGCTCATGTTGGGCTTTTCAACACAGATCCTTGTAGTATGCGGTGTAGCATTTCAATTGCATCCCCTCCTCCATCAGCCTTTCCGTTCCTGCATTGTCAGTTCTATTTAGTACATAATTCTTTATATTTATTATCTTTTGCACCTCTCTGTTCTCTCATTCTGCAGAACTTTGACTTTTTCGTCAGCCACTACAGTAACGTGAGCACGCCTCCATGTGTTCACGTCTACAAACTGACCAGCTCAGAAGGTGACCCGCTACACATGGTACCTGAGTTCTGGGCCAGCATGATGGAATCACCAGGTAAACAGGATGTGATGCAACCAACCACCATACAGCAGTTTCCTGATTAATTCAATATGCAGAGTTAGTGCTTACATTATTGGGCTCGCTAAGTTTTTATTGGAGAGCAGCGTGGCCAAGTTTGAAGGTTGCCCAACTATCTGTGGTTTTATTTTTGGAACAATCAATAGAGCCGAGTCTGTAGGGGAAAGTTGAGGTCTGGCGTTGATTAGATCAAGGACAGCCAGTTCGATCCACAGCGGCGTTTGAGCAATGTGGTGCTCAAACACATTTTGGTCATCATGAGCGATTTGTGTCAGAGTTGATTGTCGTTAAAGATTCATTAAAAGTACCAGGAGTGACGAGGCAATTCGTTACTGTCTTGTTTAAAGAATGTTTCTGCTTTGGTACAGGGTTCCCACGGATCCTTAAAAAGTCTTAAAAGGCATTGGATTCATTAATCTAAAAATAAGTCTTCAAAAGTCTTTTGTCTGAAAAATTGTGAAAACTGTGAAACTGAACGTCACGCAGGTCAGGATATACTAGCTAGCGACGACATGGGGAAGTGAAATTTCAATGAAAATTGGCTATTCAACCAAGATTTTGCAGCATTGCTGCAACAGGTACCAGGCAATTTTTGCAAGGAACGGTGTATTTTTTATGGAAGGTTTTTCCAATTAGGCACGATAAGAATCAACCCAAAGTAATTCGTCTTTTTTTTTCTTACAATTTGGTTATTGTAATGTTGGTCTTATATTTCATTCTGACTGGCATTAAAAAAAGCCTTTAAAAAGTCTTAAATCGTTCTTGTCTTAAGCTGTAGGAACCCTGTGGTAGAAGTGTAGGGGCCACAGAATAACTGCCACCCTTACGCCGGGGCCACACAGCGCGCATCATGCTCGCGTGACGGCAGCGTCACGTCGTGGCCGCGTCATGCCCACCTAGGGTGTTCACACTAGACGCGAGTTACCCACGTCTCGGGAGCGTCCCGGAGCTACCTGTCAGCTGTGTTTTTGCTGTTGCTGACAGCCCTTTCTTTCTACATAGAGTTTGCCTTTTAATGGCCATTTAACTTCATAATAAATGTGATTTATATTTATTTAAGACAAAAAAGGGTAAGAACTGTGTGGTAATTTGTAAATATTATTAAAAACAAGCAAATAAATTCATACATAAATATTAATATATAGCCCATATAAATCCCTCTTTTCTGTCAGTGAAGAGGGATTTATATATATATAAATCCCTCTTCACTGACAATGAGGAGGGATTTCTATGGGCTATATATATATATATATATATATATATATATATATATATATATATATATATATATAAATCCCTCTTCATTGACAGTGAAGAGGGATTTCTGTGGGCTATATATTAATACAAAAAAATAAATAAATACATTAGTAGTAAGAGAGAGCCTACAGCAATCCCTCTTCACTTTGACTGGCACAGTTTTAAACAACATTTCCAGGGGGTTTCGGGTTCCTGTTCTACAGCATTCCAGGTTGCGGCTTTTATCGAAAACGACTTAATTTACATCTGGGGCGGGACAGCAATTTACATTATAAATGCTGATGTTCCGACATCTCAGGCAACTTGGAGCTTTTCACCACCTTGTTGCTGAACTGCGCCTTGATGGAGAAAAACACCTGAAGTATTTCAGAATGATAAATATAAGTAAAGTGGGTTTTTTTTATTATTATAAAACAAAGCAAAATAAACAGTTTCGTTATTTGTTAACCTTTAGAAAACGAAAATTATTATTAAATATCTTTAAAAAAATTAAATAACACCTCTAAAAGAAAGAACAATAAAGTTACGTGGTGTTTGTTGAGAGAGAGAGAGAGAGAGAGAGAGAGAGCGAGAGAGCGAGAGAGCGAGAGAGAGAGAGCGAGAGAGAGAGAGAGAGAGAGAGAGAGAGAGAGCATCGGAAAAATACTGCCAACTATCACCTGATGTTCTTATAACCTATTAACCCAGTCTATTATATGTATAGCATATGTAGGGTTTCTGCTATGACTACTACAGTGTTTACATAATTAAAAGCCTGTACTATATTAACTTGATGGAAACCTGCAAGCAGACAACTGCTTTATTTAGAGTATTTCAGAATAAAAGCATTGTGTTAATGAATGAATGATTCTGTGCACTAAAAACGCTAGAGGACTTTTATTTTGAAATCTAGATAGGAAGTGTAAAATATTGATGGTCAGTGACATATTCTACAGATGTCTAGACATGGAAACTGTAGTAATCTTGCTCATATACTGTCAATAGATCACCTTCACTGTCTGTTGCTGCTGGGAGACGCAGCCGAGAGGTAAGCGGCAAGCGTGAAAAATAGGCGAGCCTTCTATTCTATAAAATAGACGCACGTCTGACGTGCGTCTGACGTGCATCTCATGCGGGCAGTGTGTCCACTCTAACCTGTTAACATGGACGCCGAAATAAAAAACAACACGCGACGTTGCCGTCACGCGAGCATGATGCGCGCTGTGTGGCCCCGGCGTTAGACAGGGTTTCCCCCCCATATCCATTAACTACCCATTAAATATCTGCTGTAAAGGAAAACTAAACCTTCACTAACCCCAGTACTGCAAAATGACATATTGCAGTATTGGTTCCAGAGTACCATTAACACAATCATCACAATCTAATGCCAAATCTGTTATTTGGGTTGTGTATTTGTGCTGTATAAATACTAGTGTTTTTTTTACTAAATACAATCCTCTGCACTTTTAATACAATTTGCGAGCTTTAGTGTGTAGTTTTGCAGACCCGTTGCTTTCAAGTTCCACTAGGAGTTGACCCACAATCCCTGATAGTTTTGAAACATGCTAACCTAATGACCACATGTGTTAACATGTCTTCCAGGTTGCCCGGGAGATTATAATCCGCCTGAGATTTTTGACTTTCCGGGGAAGTCGGGCTTCCAGCTTCACGGGATGGTATACAAGCCTCACAACCTGACACCTGGCAGGAAACACCCGACCGTTCTCTTTGTGTATGGAGGCCCACAGGTACGTGGATATATATTCAGTTTAATCTGGGTCTGTGATGTAATTGTGTTCACAAAATGTTACTTTAAACCTGTATTACTGTGTAAATTAATACATTTTGTGTGTGTATTCAGGTGCAGCTGGTGAACAACTCTTTCAAGGGGATGAAGTACCTCCGTCTGAACACGCTGGCCTCTCTAGGCTATGCCGTGGTCGTCATTGATGGGAGGGGTTCCTGTCAGCGGGGCCTCGAATTTGAAGGAGCACTGAAAAACAAAATGGTAAAGTAAGAGTCAGATAACTGAATTAATTCAGTCGGTGAACATCATTTTAATTTAACATGATTGAATGCCATAAAATGGCAGGTTAAATAACACTCGTAATTTGCATTTGTCTCTCCAGGGTCAGGTGGAAATTGAAGACCAGGTGGAGGGGCTGCAGTATGTGTCGGAGAAGTTTAACTTTGTGGACCTGAGCCGTGTCGCCATTCACGGCTGGTCCTACGGCGGTTTCCTCTCCCTCATGGGCCTCATCCAGCGACCCAATATCTTCAAGGTTAGGAGGCTTTTTTTGTTCTTCAGCTCTTCTTTTATCCTTCAACCACACACTCACACACTCACACACTCTACCAGTCAGTATTCTCTCTGCTGTTGAGGAGGAAATAAGAAAGCCTACCATAGTGATGGCTTGTACCACTATGTAATTCACTTCAAACTGATTTAATTGCTTAATTCCTGAAGTACACGCTGAACTTGTGATGTAGTTGCAGCTTACATCCACAGGGTGTCTGTGTTGTACAATGTGCTGGCTAATAACCGTCATTCAGTTAGGATTTCTGCAGGTGCATCCTGTGCTAGAGGGATTGAAAGCTTCATTTTTGTACCATTTACCAAATGTATATCCAACTGAGCCATAACATCAGAATATACTGAGAATTACACAGTAAATCTAAGCCATCACCTTCCTCCTGTACCTTATTTTTTAGTTTCTCTCTGTGCTAAATGACACTTTTCCACAGTAAAATCATTTTTTTATTATTATTTATTGTACATTCTTCTCCATCTGACTACATTGTGCTTCCCTGCCAGTTGGCTATTGCGGGCGCCCCGGTGACTGTGTGGATGGCGTACGACACGGGCTACACAGAGCGTTACATGGATGTGCCTGAGAACAACCAGCAGGGCTACGAGGAAGGATCCGTGGCGCTGCACGTGGACAAGCTGCCCAGCGAGTCAGTACACACACTTATACACTTTTTGAGTTTAGTGCTTGAAACGTCAAAATATTTCAGATGCTATTGAAATTGAACCATACTGCATGTCCCGTGTAATTGCATAGATATTCATGTTCCATGATGACACCTATTTCCTGTCAAGTCAGGCTTTATATTCTTTGAAAGTCCCTGACTGCGTAATTGACAATTTAGGCTTTCTGTTTTACACATGGGGATTTTCACCAAATATTTGTGTCATTCTGATCCTTGACCTAAAATGTGACTTATGAACTGAACCTTTTGAACTGAAAGCAATGCTTTAAGAAAATGTCTCCATGCCTGTGTGGCTAGTATTTTGTTTAAGCCCTTTCAGGTATGTACACGTTGGTGATATGTTCTTTCCATTGCAACTTAACTACTTAGTTTTATAGCAGTAGTTATTAAAATCTAGAAAGGTGAAATTAAGATTTGAAGTGACAGGCTAAGTGCCAGTAAGCCTCAGTTTTTAGGCACTGAGGAAACCCTGAGGGTCTGACAAACGGCATGTTGGAGCACTTCTCTTGGATGCAGTTAATGAAGCCCTGCAGCATTTCACCTCAAAATTCAAAATTCTTTGAATCCATGAAGACTTTTCCTGTTTTAAATCACGAAGGAGTCTTTCGCTTTCGAGCAATGTGTGTTTTTGCCTGTCTTACAACTATATGGAAGAATATCATATTGTAACCATGTAATCCTTGTCATTCCAGGCCCAACCGTTTGCTGATTCTCCATGGATTTCTAGACGAGAACGTGCACTTTTTTCACACCAATTTCCTAGTGTCACAGATAATCCGTGCTGGGAAGCCCTATCAGCTTCAGGTTAGCGTCACAATTACACCCACTTAAGTTGTAAAGTTGCCATATGAAATCTCTCCATACTAGGTTGACATAATTTACATAACATGTAAGAGATAATGTACAGCGAGCCGGTCATTGTTGTGAAAGAAACCTCCGACAGTGTGAAAGGGTTTCTTTCACAACAATGACCGGCTCCCTGTACATTATCCCGCTTATTTAATGGCTACTTCTTAAGAAATCAATAATCTGACACAAAAATGGTCCTGTGATTGACTAATCAGAATCGAGTATTCAACCAGGCCGTGTAATAAATCATTGTGATCTCTGAGTCTGCAGTACAAAAATGCACAAAACCAACAGCAAATGTATTTGGTATAATGGTTTAGACCACTCTAATATTTAATGGTAGTAAAATACAGCACATGAGTCAATTTCAGGGTTATATATGACTGCAGGACACAAAGGAGGTCTGTTAGGCACCAAATAAATATTTTTTTTATTTTTTTTTCTCTTTTTATGGAAACATTTTGATCTGTAAGATCTTCCTCAGGCAAGTGTGAGAGAGAAAAGGAGGCAGTAGTCAATTTAAATGATTATCACCTGCTGGTCAGCAAACAGCCAGGAAAAACAAAACACATAACAAGATGGCAATCACATCTCCAGGAAATAGAGAAAGAAAAATATATAGAATTCAATGTTAAAAGGTTACAAACAGTGGTGGGCAGAGTTGCAGAAAACTGTGCTAACGTAAAAGTACAGTTACTTTGCAAAAAAAGTACTCAAGTAGAAGTAAAAGTACTCATCAAAATAATTACTTGAGTAAGAGTACAGAAGTATTTACTGAGAAAAAGGTACTTGAGTAGCGAGTAACTTAAATATAAGAAATTTAAAAAACACTGGCATGCTATCGTCTTTTCCCCTCAAGTCTTTTAATTTGATGTGGATATGACATGTCTAGCATTATTTCAACCACAGGTGGTCTTCCTCAGGTCAAGTTAAAGAAGAACATACACCTGTATTTATTTGTGATGAAATGACAAGTCATCATCTCCTGATTGGATAACCTGCCACATATATACCAGATAATATTCCCAGTCCGTATCTCTCAAGTGTGATCACAAAATATGATGTTAAATGTAAATGATGTTAATGATGCCTGCTGCAGCTTCAGCCGCGCTGCTTAGAACGGAGACATGCGGAGGCGTCGTTGCAGTAGGATAACCAGCAGACCTGGGACCAGCTGACCACCTGCCTCTTAACAGATCATTAATGCATAAAATAATAAATAAATAAAAGTAGCACGATGAATGTTTCCAAATGTAACAGAGTAAAAGTAAAGATTTTTTCTCTAACAATCTACTCGAGGAATAATAAAACTGCTTTAAAACTACTCTGACAAGTACAATTTACTCAAAAAAGTTACTTGAGTTCATGTAATTGACACTTGTGGCAGATTTTACAGGATATATACATGACGCACACATCAGTCTATAATTTGTTTTTATTATCTTTCCAGGTATACCCCAACGAGCGACACAGTATTCGCTGCCCTGAGTCTGGAGAGCACTACGAGATAATGCTGCTGCACTTTCTACAACAATACCTCTGAAATGAGACGACCGGGGAGAAGTGACGCCTAGTTTCCTCTGTCCTCCTTTACCCTCTCCAGCTCACCCACCTATCTTTACTCTCCCTGACCTCTCTACCCCCCCCCCCGACCCTCGTCTCCAACTGTTCACCCTTCAACATCGAGAGACTGTCAAGACACTTTGCAGCCACTCTCTCCTACGAATTAGTCACCCAACTTCTCCACTATACTTCCCTCTTTCGCTCTCTCTGTCTCTTGTTCTGTTACCCACTTGCTCGCTCTGTCTGCTCCATGCCCTCCCTCTCTCACTGTGTACAGTCTGGGGTATGGTTTACGAGCACAGAGATATGGTGTCTCACCCTGAAAAGCTGAACAAAGACGAGGAGAAATATTTGCAGGCTGTGTCACATTGACTCATCGCTCACCCACGTCCTCATCTCTGCAACCATGATGGGTTTTATTTGCCAAATGTTATCGTGATGTCCCCCCCCCCCCCCCCGCGCCACCTGTTTTATTCACTCGAGTCAGTGGTAGGAACGGGGATTACACTTCACGGAAATCTATAACGCATATTTGCAGACATGAGCTCACACACTATACATATGTAAAATACAGTTTGTCTCATACACACACACACACTCACAAGAACACTCACATAGAACTGCAATATCCATACACACTGTGAGTCCGTACCTTGCAGTCTGTGCAACGATGAAGAAAGGAAGAAAACCTCTGTCCACTTGTTTTAAGCGTGTTTAAAATCAAATATTTTATGGATTTTTATCCTTTTTTTTTTTTTTTTTTATGAGTGCTGACGTGAGCTGGCGGCTCGTTGATATTTTTGCGCCGTTCTCTCCCCTCACATTACATTGCTCGAGATGTCTGCTTGCCTTCTTAACACATAATTTATATTTGCCAAAGTACCTCTTGACTCTTGATCATGCTGGTATTTCCTTTTTTTACTGCAATAAAGACAACAGGAGGGTGAGCACTGGAGTCTTACAACAGCTTTGTACCACCGGAATACAAATTTGTACATGATAATGAATAAATGTATGAATCAATCACATGCTCTCTTTCATTGCCGTCTTCTTATTCACGCAGTTACAAGTACATGTTCTGTTTCATGTTTTGCAGGCTCTTTTATTAGGAAATGTGTTTCCTTATATTGATATTCCACTCTAACCCCTTAATTATACCCTTCACCTCCTGTCCTCCTATTCACACCAGCAGCACGTGACCAAAGCTCCACCGCTGCTGCAACAACGAGGGCTTTCAAGCACTCCTTGCACAAGTGAAGCAGCAGATGCTTGACGGCCCTTTTGCGCCCATCCTTTGTTGCCATGGTAACCTTTTAATAATCTGGTACTCCTCATAGGTGAGCGATGAGTATCTGATAACACCACAGAGATCAATGAATGGGAATCTGCTGTCCTTAAATCACCATGAATGAACCATCAAGAATGAGCGTATTTCCCCAAATTAACATTACAAAATGTGGAAAATATGGGATACTAAACTGCTATGCTCTACATTTTTTCTCTGCAGGTAACAAGTGGTGTCCCCATGTGTTAAAATCCCCCTACTGTGTGGCAGCCAGGCAGTGACTTTCACCGGCTTCACCACCGATCCGCTGAAGGGAGTCAGTTCAGAGCACACTCCCATCAGATCAGCTGTTACAGAGGTTGATCCCGAGCGAGTTGTCCGTGCTCGGAGGATCAGTAGGGATGACGCACCTTAACAGTAAGCCTGACAAGGAAGCAGAAAGTGGTGCAGTGAAAAATCAAAGCTGACACCTCGAAGCTCCTGAAGTTTGCCTCCACGTAATAATGATTAAGCTGCTAAAAAGATACAAGAGCTCTGCCACGTGTGGCTTAATGAAATGGGTTAGTTCTGCTGTGTGGGTTTGGGACCACAGGTTGTTTCCTACGAAAGTCTTCCTCTCCAGACAGGTTTGGTGAGATTGGTAAACAAAATTGCATAGTCAGTTGAACTGAGAGGATTATATATAAATCTAAAAATTAAATGCATTTTGAATTGATTGGATAGGGATGGAAATCAAAGACAAATCTTGATTTTTTTTTTTACATGGAAAAAAATATGCTGTGAATAATGAACAATATGAAATGCCCTCTCAGTTAAACCACAAATTAAACTTATATATTTTTTTGTGGAATAGTTTTTTTTTCCACCAGTAATAACAAACAAAACTGGCAACTGCAGCATTTGATATGACGAAATGTTAAATAAAAAAAGTCACCTGAATATGAGCCTGTTCCCTTATCTTGACTCAACTTGTTGTCATATCTTTCACAACGTTGTGTTTTATTACACGGCTTTGTTGAATACGAGAGCTGTCAATCAATTCAAATATTTAATCCCGATTAATCGCATGATGGTCCATACTTAATCACGAATAATTGCAAATTAATCACGCATTTTTGTCTGTTCAAAATGGACAGGGAGATTTTTTAAAGTATCTAATGCTCTTATCAATATGGGACAAAATGTTTTAACGAATTTGCGTTACCATGTTATTATTGCTTTAGCTTTGACAGCCCTATTGAATACTCAATTCTGATTGGACAATTATGGCATTCTACGGTCTGTTTATTCTTTATAGCAGACCGCTGGTATGTATAACAGACTGTTGCTAAGGACGCAGCTCTGATCTCTGATTCTGGAGGACCATTTTTGCGTCAAATTATTGATTTAAGTAAGTAGCCGTGCAATATGTGGGATAATGCACAGCAAGCAGGTCATTGTTGTGAAATAAACCCCTCCGCGTCGGGGTCCTGCATCACCCTGTCTGGGTTTATTTCACAACAATGACCTGCTCGCTGTACATTATCCCTTACATATTTGTTTCTGTGTATCGGCAAGAATCTGGCGATACGATATATCATGATACAGGGGTTACACTACGATACTGGGATATATTGCGATACTGTAAGCAAGGCGATATATTGTGATTTTTAAAAAAAAATTATTTTAGGAAAACTCGTAGTATGAAGAACACACCACCATATGCGTAAAGTCTTTAACATCCAACATCATAGCATTACTCTTTGTGCAATCTGAGCCACTGTCAGCCACAAATCTTTGCACGTAAACTATAAATTAAAAATCACTAGTGCGTTTGAGAATCGATACAGTATCACGAAACATATTGCGATACTCAAGTGAATCAATATTTTTTGTAAATATCTGTGAGTTTTTGTTTTATTTCTGTTTTATGCTAGTATTCTACCTTTAGTTGTATTTGTTGCGAACTTGTGGATACTCTCAAAGTGGCACATAATAGACGGACAAACAGCAATATTAGTTTAAATCAATTTTATTGGCTCACTATGGCCCCCAAAAAGGTTAAAGTCTCTTAAAAAAACAGTTTTACATCTGGTAAACACGACAAAGACAATATAAATTACAAACAGGCAGCACCAGAAATATATATATATACATATATATCATATATAATGATTCTTTAGCATTTAAATAAGGAAAGGGAACATCTACAATAGCAAACTCTCAAGTCACGAGGACAACAGATCACAACAAATCAGTCACAGTTCTGAAAAGACAGATGACATTCCTTCATACACTATGTACAAAACCATGCCTCTCGTATTAAAATAAGTCAATATGACTTAACATCATCAAAGTCTCCACAGAAAAATTAACATCGGTGAAGAAATATGCTTAATTTGATTCAAAATTGCAGACAGAAAACATATTGTACAAAAGGCTGGAATGGTTTTCAATGCCCCACGAACATCAGTCTGAACACAGTTACTAGTTTACAGTGATTTATAACTTTACATAATGCTTTTGAACACCAATCTCATGCTCATGTGGAAAATGACTCTTTGTTTTAATTAAGTCAGGATTTGGTCCGCACCATTGGGTTTAAATAATCGGCCTGCGTTCCACGCCGATCTGTTATTGAGCTTACGCTGCTGTTTACTTGCCACAAAATCACATTCAAACCCAACAACAGCTCACATACACAGTTGACACCACATGTCGGGTGATGCGTCTCTACTTGTTGGAGATCCTTTGTGGCTTACGGCACAGTGGACGGGCCGGGACTCGCCCTGTGATTTTCTCCTGACTAGGGGCCCCTGCTTCGTGCCAACAGAAGGGATCGTTTTGCATATGAAACTTATGAGAAACTTTCCACTGCACGTTTTATTTGTGTCTCTTTTTCCATCTGTTGGCTCTAGGTGCCGGGGAGGAATCTCGGAGAACAGAGCGGTGGAAACCTGGAACTCATTTAACGTGAGTTCTTTTTGCTTCTATTTTGAGGGCCTTTGGCTCTGGTTTAAAGTCTTCCTTGCAGGGAGACAACCAGAGAAACCTCATCAATTAAGCACCAAGAAAAGAAAGAATCCAAAAATGTACTTCTTCCTCCTCTTTCTCTTTGTCTCAACATTTTCTTTCTGTCTGTTTCTATTCTTTAGGACTTGTTTACGACGGCAGCGGGGGCGATCATCATCGTGCTGGACTTCAGAGGGTAGTAGCGGCCCTTCCAGGTCTTCCAGAAGATGCTCTGCTTCCTCTGGTGCCGCTGTTTGGGAGGAGGGCTCTGGAAGTATCTACCGTTCAGGTTGGAGCGACCGCAGTTGCTGAACCACCAGCCACCTAGCGAGACAAAAGAAAAGATCAGGTTAGGTGAGCGCTATCCCATATTGGAAACTGGAAAACAAACGGGCATTCATCATTGTCATTTGTAACTTACCAGAGAGGTGCTTGGCGCAGTTGGTGTCGTTTTTCCGGTCGTTGTCTTGGTCGCTGGTGGAAAACGGCAGGCCGGAGGCGGCGTCAGTCCCCAGGGATCTCTCCAAGGGGCTTAATTCGCCACTTTTCTGAATCTTAAGCGAGTACTTGGTTTCCTCTCCGCCAAGTTGGAAGGGGAGGCGGACAGTTGCAACGTCACTACCCCAGTCAGCGAGCTTCATGTTGAGGATGTAGCCGCCATCTTTAGCGATGGAGTGGATCTTTTCTAACCCCAACCAGAACTCGCCTAGAGGAGCAGCAGAAGAAGAAGAGAAATGGTGAGTGAACACATTGACTTCTGCTACTGTGTTGACTTCTGTTTGCCTTTGATCCGTTTTAATCTTATCAGCGATAAGATGCTTTTGGGGGACAGATCCTGCTCTCTTGATGCAGTGGTTGTAAAAGACAGTAATGCTGTGCGAACTAATCTGACCCTGGCAAGGCCGGCGAGCACCTGTCCAGTTAGTGAGAGTGAGATCAAAGTCAAAAGAACATTTACCATTCAGGCCGCCAAAGCCTTCCTTGTAGGCCTGCCATTGCTGGTCAAAGTCCACTGAGCCATCTTGGCGCCTTTGGATCACCGTCCATCCGCCATCTGGACAGAAAGACAGAAACAGATTGATCAGTAAACGTTCTCAAAAAACAGCAGCTTCTTGTGCAGTTTGGAGACTTTGAAGCGTTTTAAGTCAGTGACTGATTGTCTAAGTAGTTAGCAATGGTTGGCAAACCTGCTGGGAAAAACGTTTCTCTCCACTTACCAGTTTTCATCTCACAGAAGACTTTAAAGGGCTCTGCGTTTACTGGCTGGATGGTGTAGACGCCGCTTGTGGTGTCTCCTCTCAGGAACAGCTCATGACAGTCTGATGCCATCTCTACAAGAGAAAGAGGAGGGGAAAAAACAATGTTAAGGCAACCAGCTCCGTACAGTGTGATCACCTTTCCACTATGGACGCTGGCCATGCTGTTTCACACATGACACATTTAACAGATGAGTTTCGCTTCACCTTTCGAACTCTGGCAAAGAAAGTTGTTTGTAAAAAAATGTGAGGCTGAAAGGTCGCTGGGCCGCTGCCAAATTCTAACTGAAATCTGAGCTTGTTTACAGCATTGATAAGTAGGTCACTCACACTCTCGGCGGCATGTTTCTCTGCACTGTGAGAACAGCGCGTCTGCAGATACGACTATCGTTCCGAGTGGGCTTATCAGTAAGTCTGGGGATGTAAGTATGTATTCGCAGATAGAGCCTTTGACCTAACAAGAGGGAGAGAACTTGTATCTCGGTTATAAATATGACCTTTCTCCCAGTTCCCAAGCAGACTTCCCTCTCTACGGCTGCACACTACTACCCTTTTTACATTCCTCAACTCCCTTCTCCCCGTCACCGATCCCACCCCCCTCCTCCTCTCTGGCATGTCACACCTCCCTCACGTGCACAGCAGCCAGTCGGTGATGCAGCAGTGCATGGTAGGTGCATAGTCGGTGCATGCATGGGGAGTGATCAGAGGGTGGAGAAGGGGGGTATAGGGGCTGTTGCTGTAAAGCGACATCGGAGAAGGCAGTAACACAATGCCGGGGTTCTCCGGAGCCAATTGGAGCTGTCATGTGCCTAATGAGGCACAGGGTCAATAGCACCTCTCCAGTAATCCTTTCTTATCAGGGATGACATCATCATGTGGTGCTATGGAATATCTTTAAACAACAAAAAATTGCTCTGATATTTGGCCCGCATACTGTTTCAATGTGATAACCACAAAACCTCATTTGTGTGTAATGACCTTTCCTCTAGAGGCCTGAACTCTTGGTGGCGGCCAGTCGTGGCTGTAGTCCGCCTCGGGGTCAGGGGTTCTCCTGAACTTTGGCACACTTCTTATTCATCACAATGCAGGAGGACGTGGGGGTTTGTGTGCAGGGATGGGGGAGGAGAGGAGAGGATGACTGAAGAGGAGGAGGAGGAGGAGGAGGAGGAGGAGGAGGAGGTATGTCTGACTCCCTGACAGATCTAGGGGAAAGGTTGCTCATTCCTAAGGGATGTACAAATGTTTTACATAAAAAGGTGGGAGTCTTAAGAAAAGGGGGGAGGAGGCGAGTGTCTTCAAAACAGTAGAGGATATCTGTACAAAGTTCACCTTTAAATATAGACCGCCTTTTCCCATTTCCCCCTTGTTTGCCATCTTTTTTTTTTCTTGGCTCGGGCACAAGGACAGTAATCTGAGGAACATTGCATGCTAGATCTTTTCCAGGTCGTTTCCAGCAGCGCACACACACCACAGAAGCTAACAGTGTGAGTAATCCTGCTGAGCTGTGTGACCTGACTGAACGCTCTCAGAGACCAGTGAACTTTACCCCAGTTGAAACCATCCATCCATCCATCCATCCATCTGCAACCGCTTATCCCGTTAGGGGTCGCGGGGGGGCTGGAGCCGATCCCAGCCGACATTGGGCGAAGGCAGGGTACACCCTGGACAGGTCGCCAGTCCATCGCAGGGCTGACACATAGAGACAGACAACCATTCACGCTCACACTCACACCTACGGGCAATTTAGAGTCCACAATTAACCTAACCTGCATGTCTTTGGACTGTGGGAGGAAACCGGAGTACCCGGAGAAAACCCACGCTAACACGGGGAGAACATGCAAACTCCACACAAAAGGGTCCCAAGCCGGATTTGAACCTGCAACCCTCTAGCTGTGAGGCGCCAGTGCTAACCACTGCACCACCGTGCAGCCCCCAGTTGAAACCGTGCCACAGAAAACTTGTTCCTTTCCTCATTCCTCAAATCCTGCTGATGTCAGAGCTCTGAAGGGTTATTGTGATTTGCACTGGCTGACTGGTCTCAACTGTTGCCTCAGCCATGTTCACCTTTCACCTAGTTCTCATCTATGGCGTCAGAATCAGAGGGTTAACTTTAAATTTAATTCCAGTTTTATGAATCTGTATTATTCAGCATTTTCCTCCCATCATCCCGTAACCGTCCTCTTTGAAGGCTAAACCAGACTTTTTAAGTGAGACCAAAGTGTGGTGGGTAAGAAAGCTGAATGAATCCAGACAAGTACAGTCTGAATGAAAGCATCCATTATGTCTGCTGGTCCAGTCACAGATCAGATGAGATGGGAACAACAGCTGCTTGGCGTGGCTGCACACTGAGGGCATCATTTACTGTATGAAGTGGCATTGACTAAACTGAGTTTCATTTCCTCCTTTTTTGAGTTTCAAATAAGGCTATAAATAAAAGAGAATGATATATATTTTAATTTAAAGGTGCAGTATGATGCCTAATTTATATTTTTAAATAACTTTTTTTTACTCATTTAATTGTGCAAATGTTATCCTGTATTAGCTGAATAATGCCGTTAGGATCTCCCATGCAGGCTCAAAGGTTGATATTTTTGGCGTCCCGCCGAGCGGAGAAGCGCATCCCAAATTGATTAGATTCCTTGATTGTAATTGCTAGTGATTTTAAGCTCCTTTTATAGCCGTACTAAACAGATGGCCCGCCACATTTGGCGTCACAGTCGACTTAAGACAGTGTCAGGAGGGGATTTTGGGCGCTTTTTTCTTGGCTTTACTTACCGACTGGTGAGTCGCGTTGCTCGGCGACGCCACTTTCCAGATCAGTGTTGCTGCTCCGCGTGGACACTCTCTGTCGAGACTGTTGGACCTGCACAAAAAAAGTTACGAACCAATGATGAGATTGCAGAAGATATGACAAAATAAAAAATAAAAATTCCTCTAATGTGGAATGCAGAAACGTGCGTTTTTTGCATCCTCACCTGACTCTGCAGCGTCCTGATGCGCACATTCTGCTTGTCGAGCTTCTCCTGCTGGAGTCTGATCCTCTCCATCAGATCGTCGATGCGTTTGTTCTGAGCCTCCAGCATCAGCTGACAGACAAATGACACACACACTTTCTTTTAGAATTTCATCAACTTTATTCCACACAGCGCCTGTGCGTAAAATGTGCCCAAACGTGCCCAACTTGCAGGGTTTCATTGAAACCCCCATGAGACACATTTCCACCCCTCAATGACAAGCATTTGTCCTTTCCAACCGACTGTGCTGTGGTTATGTAACTCGCCCACGGTGAAGGATTTTCCATCCCACTATAATACTGCATTGTAAAAAGGGGACCTAAAAAGAAAGCGCAACTCTCATAAGCTGCTTCCACTGTGCCATATGGCTGAATACTCTACAGGTTGTGAAATGTTCCAGCTGTGAATAATTATACACACATTCTTGCAGCTGATGCGTGCAGATTTCTTTGTCTGGCAGCCTTTTAGTGCTTCACTGCACGTACTGCACGTTCGTCCTCCTCCCTGCCATGCAGGCTTGTTAACCAACCACCCCCCTCCTCCTCTCCACTCTGCTACACCCACCACCCACCCACTGTTTGCCCTTTGTGCATTTTGATTTAGTGCCTTTGAGCTTCCATAAAAGCCAACAGCCCGTGCATACTGTACAGACACTCACTTGGCTTCAGTCCCTTTAACCATCTGCTGCAGCAAAATCACATTTTGTACTTTCTAGGGCTTTATGGTAATGTCTTTAAGTGGTGTTTTGCATACTCATTTTTCTCCCAAACTAACTAATGTCACTCCTCTTTATCTCAACATGCTCCTGCCTACATCATCTTCAGAAATCAAAGCCAGAAACAGTTGCATTCTCACCTGGATGTTGCGAGCATCACTGTTGTTCTTGGCGCCAGCGTTGGTGTCAAGCAGCACGGCGTCTCCCTGCAGCATGCTGTCCACCCTCTCCTCCAGCCGGCTCATCCTCTCGCTCATCGTCCTCCTCTCCTGCTGCATCTCCTCCGCCTTCTCCCTCAGCTCGGCGGTGACATTGAGCAGCCGCCCCTCTCTGTCCTCCAGGCCGTGGGCTCGAGCCTTCAGGGCCTCCCCCTCCACTCGCAGCTTCTGGCCCTCCTTCCCCAGGTCGGTCACCGTGCGGTTGAAGACCTTCAGCTTGGTGGAAATGTCCCTCATCTGGACTTTGGTTTTGTCCACATGTTCCTTCAGCCCCTGACCCAGCTGCAGCAGGCCATGAGCAATGACATTCACATCATCCCACGCCGCGTACTGTACACGCTTCTCCTTGGCTGAACTGCTGGAGGATGAACCCCCTTTCTTCTCCAGAGGGAAACCTGTGGCCATGAGCACCACCAGGCAGAGAGTCAGAGTTGCCAGTGTTGTCTTCATTGCTGCCGTTCTCCAAAAACTGTTGAGATTCTGCTTTAAATGTTGTATATTTTCCTGTTGCAGAAGTGTGCAGCGTCCTGTCCTGTTCTGTTCTTTCTTTGAGGTTGGATTTGTGAGCTCAGGCTCCTGGCTGAGCAGTCAGAGCACCACTGTTATATAGTTTCACAGCCCTCAACTCTGAGCCATGAGCAGCCTGTCATTGGCCAGCCGCGGAGAGGGAGGGGTGCAGTCACTCTCAGGTTTCTGTCCCTCCTCCACCTCTCTCTGTTAACTATTCATGTCAGAGGCGGAGGAGGGACTCATACTACAACAAAAAGATTGGCTTTCATCTCTGCACCGTGGGAGACAGGGACTACATTATCTACTGGAGGAAAACAGTTGATATCCCCAGCAGTGACACAAATGTGTTCCTTTATTGTGACGTATTACTGGGTGTAATAGTGATTCTGAAGAAGTGAGCTGATCTATTCATCAGCACAGGAACACCCTGAAATTGGTTGATAGTGATATCAGAACCCCCATTAAGCTCATACAATAGAGAGTGTGCCTGTGTGGTTATAATAGTCAGTCCAAAACATATAAAAAAAACATCTGCAGAAATCTTGCAACCTTGTTTAACAGTCCATTTTTAAATATCAGGAAACTAGCCTGATTTGAACTGAAGTGTTCAACATACACATACACACAAACACTGATGCCAATGAAAGATGAAGCCCAGACCGTCATAGAGCAGACTCATCATCACTGTATGAGGGGAGAATTTGAGCCTCTTCTTCAGGCCATTTAATTCACACAGTCATGAAGGGAAGATCTCTATGTGTATATATGTATGTATATGTATGTATTCCATGTCCTGTAACCTCAAATTCAGTGTCATTCAGTGTATGGAGGGGCATTAGGAAAAGAAGTAATTTGTAAGTTTGTTATAATTCAAATCTGTACAGTATTATCAAGGAAACTGCACATTAAATCTGAGATCTTTTCCTCACAAGACTGAGAAAGAATTCAGAGGAACATGAATCGATCTGCACAACAAGAAAGACATAGTGGTCAATTTCTTCACATAAATGGCCAACATTTTAATAAACATAAGGGAAAATATGTATCATGATACAGGGGTAACGATTCATTATATTGCGATCATTTTAAATTTTAAATTGAATTTTAAGGAAAACTGTCATAATATAAAGAACACACCAAAAATAAACCATTTTAGAATATGCAAAAATGACACATTTATACTCCATGCAAAAAACATGCATGGTTTTTGCCCTAAACTGCATGTTATTATCATAAAGTGGGCATGTCTGTAAAGGGGAGACTCGTTGGTACCTACAGAACCCATTTTCATTCACATATCTTGAGGTCAGAGGTCAAGGGACCCCTTTGAAAATCGTTATGCCAGTTTTTCCTCACCAAAATTTAGTGTAAAGTTGGAGCGTTATTCAGACAAGCTAGTATGCCATGCTTGGTACCAAAGGATTCCTTGGGTTTTCTAGTTAGCATCTCGTCACATGATGCCAGTAACTTCACTCTATCTTTAAAACTGAGCCCGCCACAACCTCCGGAAGATCGAATAGCGTCCGGGTCCAACGGAAGGCCGTCGGATTTTTAAGAGGTTAATTAAAATTCAATATCACACAACATAATATTGTGATACTCGTTTGTATCGATATTTTCTTACATCCCTAATAAACACCTTCTCTGACTTCCAGTCACAAGGGAATAATTGCCTTAATCCTTAATTTCTCTTAAACTTAATTAGCCTGATAACAATCATAACACTTCACAACAATCCCAGTAACCTTAAACATGTACATTTTACTGTTATTTGATAGAAAGATCATAATTTAAAAACCCCTTTCTAACAGCTATTGTAGAAACCGTATATCAGGATTACGTGAGGAATGAATGAAGTCGGTGACACCGCGGAGCACGTCAGGGGAGGAACATGCGTACAAATTTGGCCTGAGGTGCTCTTCAGTAAAGATGTGCTGCTGCTGGGAGGCCGTGAGGACTGTGAGAATTAGGGGAAAGTTCACGGCACAGAGAAAGCCCTCATTGTGGGGCGTAGTTTTTTTTTAACAACCTCCGCTGGGGAACTCTAGGCCATGCGTGATTCAGGCCCAGACCACAAAGAAGGAGCAGCTTTAACCCTCTCCTGTCTGCGGCCCAGACTAAGTAGGTGAAAGGTAACTGGGAGACTGCTGACAGTGCTGGGAGGGGAAACAGAGGAATTACAGGGCCCTCACGTATACCTCTGGCATGTAACAAATACGCATTATTCTCCTCAAAGCCTCGACAGTGAGGGGTTTCCACTCAGACAACCTTGTCACGCTGGGCTCCAGTTGGTGTTTCTAATTCTAAGTCTTTTCCTTTTAATAGGAGCCCTGAGGTCAATTCAGGGTTGTTTGTTCTATGGTTTGAAGTGACAGACTGCAGTACAGCAGGATTATCACTGAATGGGAACACGTTTTTTTGTGCTGAAGTATTAGGTAAAGGATAAGTGGTTTAAAGGTATCCGTCTGCGGCAGGTACAAGCAGGAACATGGCATCTCAAAAAGACACCCGCGTCTTGAGAGAAATACAGTGACAATTATACTTGATGACCGTCTGGTACGCGACCGTCATGATTGTACATGTAAAGAACGTAGCTACGTGCCTCGTTGCATTTCTTCTGGGACATTACAGAGCTCAGCAGGCATGTGAGAGCGGGGTGTCCAAGACTACACGCCTTTAGTTTTTGGCTTTCTGTGCCGATGGAGAATTCCTTTTCGGTTTTGGGAAATATGTCTGTGGTGGTTCAGATGAATTACAGCTGTGTGTCAGTCAGGAGGAGCTGGTTATTCAGGAATAATCAAGTACAATGTAGGGTTATAAAATGGCCTGAAGTTGATTGGGATCCTGTTTTTGTGATGCAAAGCTGCAGTTGACATGAGTCAAACTGTCTGGGAGAAATCCAGTTTTACTCGACATTGTGATCGTACTGCGGCTTTGGGGATGACTCACGCTTGTTTCCATCATGACCTTAAAGACAGAATTGCATAACAAGTCGACAACTTCTCGTCAGGAAATGTTACAAACCCGTTCAGATCTCTTATATATAGTAATACCACAATGTACAAATACTCCATTACAAGCAAAAGTCCTGCACTGAAAAGGTTACTTAAGTACACAAAGCTTTTATCAAAGTGTAAAATGAACTTAAAGCGGCAAAAGTAGGCTACAAATGATGCAGAATAGATTATATCTATTGTGATATTATTACAGATGAACAAGAACAAGAAGAACCAACAGGCTGCTCGTCATATTGTAGTCACAGTAGACAATTTCTACAGTAATGTGCTTGTCTTACAGGAATCCGTCTCCTCCTATTATCCTTTCATTCCAAGTCTCAAGCCTCACAGTACAGTCGTATGTTCCTGATCATCACCGGATCCACACCTCTTTACAGCTGCTTATCCAATTTCCCAAAATGGCCGCTCCCATCTCTAACCGGCATGGTGACCTTTTACCCAGATTCCAAACGCAGAACATCTGTAAGTCCCAGCGCAGCCCCCTGACTTCCTCATGTACGAAGCCGTAAAACCTCTGGTTCCCATGGATAGACTGTGATCTGTGATCTTTTTCCATTTGGGACCATTTAATGATGTTTTTTATATTTTACTGATTTTTCCGCTTGTTTTTGCCAGAAATACTGTAAATATCTGAATATATTCCAATTAACTAAATAACCTCCAATAAAGATTTTGACCACTTTTGAAGAGGAAATTCGGAGAAAAAACGATATAAAATGTCAAAAACCTATGTGTTCTCAGCTTCTGAATATCCAAAGTGAGATTTAATATTATGACGCGTCCATCATCAGATAGGGCACCCATCACATTATCACACATAAACTATACGTCTGGGAAGTGTCACATGGCCACCGCACTTCTCTTCAAATGTCACCTGCCCAATGTTCCTCATTTGGCAACCAAGCAGTGACCTTTTCAGCCGACTGCACGATCACTGAGTTTCAGGGTTAGTAGATGGAGCTCATGACTGCCTTGTGATTGAGTAGAAACACCACCAGTCAGGATGGTGGATGTAGAGGAGCTTCAGGGAGGTGAAACGACAGGATGCTGCTTAACTGAAGATAAAAATGAGCAATAAAAGATTTATGTTTTTTTGGTGGGGGTGTGGTCAGGTATGTACAGTATGTTAAACACTTTTTTTAAAGCCGGATTTTCAGGCAGATGTTTTGACTTTCGCAGCATGAAAAGCACAGGTGTAACTGTTTAACGATGGCTCCGTTCCATTAGGTTTCCCTGTAAGCCATGTTGGTGAGTCAGCATGCATAATACCAGGAGCCTGGAGCTGGCACACAGTCGCCAACCCTCCCGATTTTCCGGGAAGACTCCCGTTTGTCATTGCCCTCTTTCGGTTTCCTCCCGAGGTCACAGTTCTCCTGAATTTCTCCCGATTTATGAAAAATGTTCACACCTTTTTTCCTTTTCGTTATTTCAGCCTGTTTCTGGCACTGTACAGCGTGTATAAGCTCTACTGTTTCCACCTGGATGACAATAGAGCTACACCAAAAGTTGTTTCCCGGTGGAAGATATGCTGCGCTTGCCACACATCACAGTATGCAGCGCCCAAAGTTTGCAAAAAGCCGTCGTGGCGCAGCACAAGCAATTGAAAATAATGGGTATCAGAGCGCAGTGGTGCTGTTGTCACGTTGTGTCTTAAAGGGCCTTCAGTGAGTGGGAGACGTAGAGGGAAATGGAGAATACTAAGAGAAAGAAATACTCAAGCAGGGGCGAAACATGAAGGAATGAATAAAAAACGATGAATACAAATTTATGCCAGAGATTCACACAAATTCAAGCCAGAAGGGCGAATTATCAAATTTTCTTTCTTGAGAATTAAAAGTTAAATTAAAAACCTTTTTAACATAAAAAGTTCTGTTGCAGCGTACTTATTATTTTGCTATTTTCATTCTTAAAAAGTCACTCACATTTTTCTGCAGGACTCCCAGACAGCCCGCTTTGCTTTTGAAATCCTCTCTATTTTTGAGGTCTCAAGGTTGGCAAGTATGCTGGTACACCTAAATGGAAGGCAGCCATCATGAATTATTAGTAACACCTGTTCCTGGAAGTGTTCCACTACTCAGGAAGTGATGAGATGATGACATTTTTAGTATTTTCATTGTATTTAGAAAGAAATTACCTCTCAAACTTTGATTTAACCACGCCAGTTTACAGAAAGGTTTAGAATTGAGAGACATAAGACTGCAGGACAGACGAGCATAGTTACAGATACACATGTCCTGATTCATACACACCATCCATCCATCCATCCATCCATTATCTGTAACCGCTTATCCCATTCAGGGTCGCGGGTGGGCTGGAGCCGATCCCAGCTGACTTTGGGCGAAGGCGGGGTACACCCTGGACAGGTTCCCAGACTATCACAGGGCTGACACATAGAGACAGACAACCATTCACACCCACATTCACAGCTACGGGCAATTTAGAGTCAACGATTAACCTACATGTCTTTGGACTGTGGGAGGAAGCTGGAGAAAACCCACGCTAACACGGGGAGGATATGCAAACTCCGCACAGAAGGGCCCAAAGCCGGGTTCGAACTTGCATCATGCACACCATGCGGAGGAAAATGTTAAACCTTGAACCTGTTCCCATTCTCTAGTATGTTGAGAACATCAGCCAGCCAGGTGAAACACACTACTGCCTCCCAGTGGTGCAAAGCGAGAGCATATATAATATCTATTTGTTCAGCCTTGACCCCTGACCATTTCACCAGTGAGGCCCCTTCAGGGACTGCTCTGCTATTGTTGCCCCAGGAGTTGTATGCTCCTCTGGATTGAACAGGTCCAGGCTGGGAGACCAGGCTGAGAGGATATGAGAGATTTCCTGTGAGGACTCCGACACGCTGTCCTCAGACAAGGATGGTCCCCGTTTGGCATCAGTATCAAGAGACTCCCACACAAATGTTTGACTTCTGCCTTTTTATGACGCCAAACTTTAAATATCTGCATGTGCTTAGCTTTTGTAACGTCCTGTAAAGTTTGCAAGAAGAAGCACAAAGCAATTTCTTCTTTGAGGTCAAATCCAAATTTAAAATAACGTGTGTCCCAGTGCCCTGTTTGTGCAGCTGACCACAGACTTTCACTCATGCATGTATCTTTCTTGCATGCTTAGATGCACACACAGTCGTCTCCTTTTACATTCCTTACATCTCCTCCTCAGCTGACACTTGCACAGACATGTGTTACACGATACAGATGGATGTGTTTTCGTTATTGCTTCTGCTCGACTGGTCCAGTATTTGTTTTCCGTGAGATGCTTTTACTTCTTGGACTGGTCGTGAGGAACGAGCTCCCGCTGATTGACGACATTGGCCTACATCTTGGCTTCCCCAGACTCTTCATGATGTTCCCTCTGTGCTCTCACTGCTCGTGGACTCAATGAGTGTCCCAGCTGGCAGGAAGCAGAAAAGTACAGAATGTACATATATCCCAATTTGGATAATGTAAATAAGTATAGACCGTGGTTGACCTCAGCAGCTGTGTATGCTGTTAGTTCTTAACGGTGCTGGAAATCGACACTGGTTTACAGTATTTTTTGGGTAAGGCCCACTTCTATACGCTGAGCAAAGAAATGATTGGAAACTCTAATAGACTTGATCCTCAGGCTAAATGCAGATACTACATTTAGGAAAGACCACACTCAAGAAAATATTCTTTTTAGTGAGTTCTCAGATATTTAATATCAGGGCAGTTGGGTGACAGATTGCACAGAGAGTCTTTTCTGCCTTCTAGCATTGATCTGTCTTTACTTCCAGACAGGAAATCTTCAAGAACTTGACTTGCTGAGTCTGTAAGTCATGCACGAAACCATCTGATGACAGAATAGACTGTAGCCTAACGAAGAACTACAACTGATGTATAAAGTGATAGTTCCACGTTTTGGATGAAACACTTTCGCACATTCGTATTCTTGCCAAGAGTTAGATGAGAAGATCGATACCACTGTCTTATAGAGGCTGGTTGTTTCAACCTGTCTCCAGTCTTCATGCTAAGCTAACCGGCTGCTGCTAACTCCAGCTACATATTTACTGTACAAGAGAGGCATTGATCTTCTTATTTAACTCTCGGGAAGAAAGCTGAGAAAGATAATAAAGATCAATAACACTAATAATAACACCATTAATACAGGGGCGGAAGCAACAAATTACCTTTAGCCTACTCTTGTTACTGTAACAAAGTCTTTTTTGGGTAATTGTAGGCTACTTTTGCTGTGGCACCAGAGAGGCCGAGTGGACTGGTTATACTGGGACAGAGAGGCCGAGTAGACTGGATGCTTTGAGAATGAACGAGTGGAGAAGTTGAACCAGGAGCAGATTGTGGAGGACTTTGCGGTGCTGTTCAGACAGGTGAGTACAACAACACACTGACTGGACTCTCCAGATGAGAACATCAACAACCACTTTGTTGCCTAGCAACATAGTTGCATGCTTTTCAACGTAAAAAAACATATAGCTAGATATGAAACAAACTGTGCAGTTGTCTTTTTCTATGAGTCTCTCCTTTGCTATATATGTGCGTTATCAGCCGATGTGGCATTTATATCGTTCGTCCACGTTGTCTGCTTGGTGAGGTTTTATTCTACTATTGATTCTAACATCATGGTGTACATAGCTTGTTTTATTTATTGTCGATCATTTTTGTTTAGTTGTCTGAGTTTTGCCTCTTTTCTGGTTAATTCTTGTGCGCCTACACTGAGGTATGCAGTTGTATATTTTATATAATTGGTAGTCAGTTGTGTGCACAGACTGCAGAGCACCTATCTGTTGGTTTGGACATAAGGGGCCTTGTTGCTGATGTTGTGCCACTAAGTTGTCATTTAATGTAATCTATTTTGTAGCTTAAAGATGTTTTTTAATTTAACAGTAGTATCGTCGTACCACCACCCCCTTTTTACAAATGTAGGCCAACGCAGTAACATTTACTCACAGTAAATTTTAACTGACCTACTTTTAAGTACATTTTTTTTTTTTTTTTCAATTTAAGTACATTTTTAACACAAGTAGACTACTTTTACTTTTTCTTGAGTACAATATACTCTTTCCACCTCTGGTTAAATGTGAAGTGGCAGCCAGGAGATATTTAGCTTTGCATAAACTAGAAAAGGGGAAACCGTTATAGCCTGACTCTGTCCAAAGTTAAAAACATCCGCCTACCAGCACCTATAAAGCTCAATAATTAACATATAGGCTATATCATGTTTGTTTAATCTCTACAAAAACTAGCAAAACTAACACACAGACGTGATATCGATTGTCTCATCTAACTCTCAGCAATAAAGTGCTCCTATTCCTCAAAATATCAAAAATATTATATAAAGTGTTACCAAAATATTCCTTTGACAGTGTACAAATGATTATAAATTACTGAATTATCTTTGTCAAAACAACATAGAAAGCATGTATTTATGTCCATAATGAGGAACCCTGCTGTAGTATGCTGTTTGCTCTGAAAGACATCCCTCTGGAGACCAAAACAAGTTACCAAGGTCAAGGATGAATTCCATGCTAAATGCAGTGGCTGTAAATAACTCAAACACATATTTACATTGTCTGGGGATTCTGCTCAAATGAGGCAGCTGTGGGTGCTTAAACGAGCTCTCCAGAACCCTTTTTTTTTTACATTTCATGAACCCAAAGCCTCAGATGTGATAAGCTGTAGCTGTTTAGTCTCCCCAGAGTTTAAGAGGACACATTCCCCCCCTGTTTGTCCCCAAAAATTAGCCCCTTGGTGGTGCGTACCCCGGTTATCAAGCCCGATTCCCATGAACTAATTGGCCTCCTGTGGAACATTCAAACACGCACACTGTGTTTACCAGAGTGAGGAGCACTCGAGGCCACTGGGTGTAGGTTACCGATCACAATGATACTAATTCATCGCTCCATTAATTTTAATCAACGGGAGTGAAGGTGGAAGCAGGTCGGATGGGAGAGACACTCGAACTGAAGGGGGATCTGACTGTGAATGAGTCCTGCTCTGGGAAAAAATGTGGGTAACTGGCAGACAGCCTCTTACTGTCAAGTGCTAAGCAGCTGGTGGTTTGGAGAAGGAAAAGGAAAGAGGGCTTGAATTACAAAGTGTTCTTCCAGAACAGTAGGGGTCCTGACCTATGACTGTACCACAGCAGCTGTGCACAGTTTAGCACCGACATTGCTTC
Organism: Sebastes fasciatus; assembly: GCF_043250625.1. Taxonomy (NCBI): domain Eukaryota; kingdom Metazoa; phylum Chordata; class Actinopteri; order Perciformes; family Sebastidae; genus Sebastes; species Sebastes fasciatus. Next base: position 13,586,116 of record NC_133805.1, on the reverse strand, counting down.
AGAAATTGAACACTCATGTCTCTTATATATACTGTACGTTTGTTTGGAAACCACCCACCCTCTGGAAGTCCTGTCGTGCAACATATAGCATCAAAAGGCTTATGTATTACAGACACAGTCTTGGACACTGTCTTGCCTCTATTATTTCTGAGGTTCAGTTATTTAAAGGAACATTTTGGGAAATGTGCTCATTTGCTTTCTTGCTGAGATCAGAAGAGTGATACCACTATCATGTCTGTACGGTAAATACAAAGCTACAGACAGCAGCCAGTTAGTTTAATAAGGCAGACAGACTGGAAATATTGGGAAACGGCTAGACCGGCTCTGTCCAAAGGTAACAAAATGTGCAACCCAGCACTGGCGGTAGCTTCATATTTATTGTACGAACTTGAAAGAGTGGTATCGATCTTCTCATTTACAGCAGCAGTGGGTAGATTTGGAGCAAATATGATTTTAAAAAAAGTTATTTTTATAAAACAGTCACTATATCCTGACACTAGTGCACGAGACAGGTAATCTGAAAAAAATCATGTGCCTCTGTGTCCTCTGGTGCTCCTAATGACATCTGCAAGATTTCACAGACCGGACGAAAACAACCAATCGGAGTCGAGCTGGAGCCTGCCGTCTCTGAGCAGCTGTCAATCACTCGCGAACTCTGATCAAACGGTCAAACTAGGCAGCGCTGATCAAATATTTGATCTGATAATTCTTGAAGTGCAATATTTGATCAGTGTTGCCTAGTTTGACCGTTTGTTCGGAGGTCTTGAGTGATTGACAGCTGCCTCCGTTGAATGAACAGCCAATAGGAACGCTCTCTCTCTGAAATGACCTGTGATTGGCTAAAGTCTCCCGTCACAGGCTAGATTTTTTAAAGCCTGAAAACAGAGCCATAAAGATGTGCAGGAGTCCAGTTATCTCTCAGAACATTTGAATTACAATATGATGAACGGTTATTATGGAATTCTTGCCCAATGATGCAAAAAACATTCTGCCTCCTGCAGGTTTAACTCTCTGCCAAACAGCAAATAAGTGTATTTCCCAAAATGTCAAACTATTTCTTTAATGTTACCTTTATTTAAGGGCGTTGTATCTGGCTGCCTACATGAGACTAGAACGAGACAGGTAGAAACAAGAGTTTGACAAGGAGGTTTTTCTTTTACCATTTAAGACATTTAAGGGCAAAGCCACCTATGCACTTCAAGAATTATCAGATGTCACATTGAGCCTCTGACCATCTGTTCTTTGCCAAGTCTTTAACGACTACCCTGATCCACGTTAATCTCAAATCCTGAATCCTAATTGAAATTGAATGGCCTCACAAAGTGCTTTCAGCTTTGTGTTTTTCTGTGTTTTCACCAGTAAGGGTGGCAGCAGGTTGCTTTGGAGGCACAGCAGGCCTTGTTTTGTTAGACTTCTCAGCGGTCTTAGGATGGAATTACCAGAAACAGTCTTGTGATTACAGTTATTACTTTAGCACATGTAACAGTTTTTGTCCAGCTAGAATGACCTGTTGTGGTTATTAGTGTTATTTTGTTTTGCTCCAGAGTCTTAATTTATGTTGATACATTCTTTGTGCATGTGTTGAAAATACAAAATTGCCAACTTGTGGCAACCTCGTTTCTGAGAAGTCATGACAAAAGTCATGCCCCCCGTTTGTCCCACTGACTCACTGAGTAGATATTTAAACACCGGCGTAAATGACAGGTCAAAGCAAACTTTCACAGCCAGAAAGTCAGAGTAACCTGTCATGGAAAGAGTTTGTAAATATTATCGTCTAAAAACTTTGATTTTAACTTGTCAAATCCCATAAAAGCTTGTTTTGCTGTGCCTCCAGAGTGTGCCCTGCTGATCTCTCATTAGTTGTGTCAACAGCTCAGGGTTATGCGACTGTATCATTTCAGTAAATGTGTGTCAAATTCTTCCAGGATAATTACATAAAAGCAGAGTGTGACACCACTGAAACTTCACCCTGCAGTGAGTTCAGATTTGAGCACGTGTTATTGACTGCTGTGTCTCATATTGTATTCAAAATGACACAGTCTGTCCCTTTCTTTAGCTGAGAGAACAAACCTGAACACCCAGTTTAGAGAGACAAAACAGGCAGAGCATCAACACAAACTTTAACCCAGAAAACATTTTTGAGTCATTCAAGTGTGATGACAAGTAGGCTACATTCTGCATGTTAGATTACAGTAAACAGAGATGGAAATGTCACAAGCAGTCTTGAAAGGCCTGCTGAATATATAATCAGTGTTTCTCAACCACTATGTTGACATTTACAGTTAACTACTGACTCACTGTTGTCACTACAAACTACACTACTTCAGCATTTTGGGAAATTCATTTTTTTGACGAGAGTTCGTTGAAACTTCATATTTAGACGTCCCAGTTTGTCCGGGATTGTCCCAGTTTCAAGCTGGGTGTCCCGAGTCCCGACAAATATCTGTAAAACACTCAATTGTCACAGTTTTCAACAGTCGCTGCCAAACTGTCCCGGTTTTCACCACAAGTCTTTCACCCTGGTCTCCATTCTGGCCAAAATGAGCTCCACATTTGTAATTATAATAGTCTACAAGTAGATGTGTGGCTGTGGTGAGCAACATGATGTGACCGAGATTGTTCGGATTCAAAACTCAAAGTTTAAAAATACTTTTTGTCCCAAGTTCCAGACAACAATAAGTTTCCTCTGAGGAAAACTCTCTACAGGATTCCCAAACTGTCAGTGCGTCCTGACAGGGATAGCCCTGTGATTGAAGCGGGTGAAAGTAGTGAATGTGATAAACCTTTAACAATGCCTTCTTTCTGATCTTTCTGGTGCGTGCATAGCGCATAGTGCGTGTGCATGAACGTACGGTACACTTAAGGGTACCGGTTTGGGGGTTTGAAAATATGGTCCCCCTAGTCTGTACTGTAAATATGAAGCTATGGCCAGCATCCGGTTAGCTTAGCTTTGCACACAGACTGGAAACTGGGGGGAAACAGAGAGCCTGGCTTCTTCCAAAGGCAACAAAATCCCCCGAAATGTTAGACACTGTTCCTTTAAGGACCATTGGCCTCTTGCTCAATAGTGAGTCAATTGTGAGTAAGTAAGTAATCTCTCAGGTGAAGTTGAACCTGCGGCTACGTTAAAATCACAGGTCTCGTGTGATACTCATTAAACAAGCCTGGTCACATCATATTTGCCCTCAGTGCCACAGAAGCACTTCTACCTCTGGGACAACACGTGACTGTGTTGATGCAGCCAGTTCGCTGTGCCAGTATTCATGTCAGTCCAGGGGACAGAGTCCACAAAGATTTGTTTTTACAGTGTTTACTTAAGGTCGTGTGCCACAGTGCTTCAAAACGGCTCTTTCTGTAACCCGGCCTCCACCACGCCATCCCTCCACAGCAGGCCTCATTATTATCAACAGCCCAGCACCTGACCCTGTGTTTCAGAACGCCACTTTCTCTGTCTGTCTGCGCACCTGCTGTTTGTGCTGTGACATTGTTGTGCAGGGAATTGTGGGAAAAGATATTCTACAAGTCGCATGCATCGCAGGGATGGAGCGTTCAAAAAATAAATGGATGGCTTGTTTTTCTGACCTTCGCACGATGGAGTCTCCCCCTTTTGCACTTTCGTCCAAGCTGTGTTTGGCTTTTTTTGGTCATCCTTCAAGTTCTCTTCATTTGACTCTTTCTGGTCTTGTATTTATTTTTCTTTTATTTCTGCAGTACATTGCTCTTGCTCACACAAATACACAAGGGTTTCTTTTCATGCCTACATCCAAAGCTATTTGTTTAAAAAATGTACCTCTTTCAAGGTCTCCTATGTTATTTGAGCATGATTTCCTGGACAGCAGTGAATTAAAGCCCTGTGCTTTTGCAGGTAAACATAATTAGCATGTTTCGGGTGAGAGATGTGCCATGCATGCCAGGTTTTTAATCTTTCGTTTCAGCCTTTTTTTCCTCTTTCTAAAGCTTCCCGTCATTGCAGCGAGCTGTGAAGAAAAAACTTGGCTTGCCCTCCTGGAGCCTAATTAGACCAGTCTCACCCTTTGCAATTAATTGCAGGAAACAAGGATAATCTGTGGAGAGACTGGGTGTACTAAAGTTCAGAGGGTTTGGAGGGGGACACAGAGGGTAAAAACAGTTTGAGAGGCTTGTGAGAAAGAGAAGGACAGAAACCAAGAGAGGCGAGAGAGAAAGAGAGAGAGAGAGAGAGGGAATGTCTTCTAGTTACCTCTGGGGTGATTATCTTCTCTGGGCGTCCCCTCTGTCTCCTTTGGGCCTCATTCGTAAATTTAAGGGCTGTGACCCCGGTCGTAGCCGGGTTCAGAGTGTGTAAATCAGAGGCCTCTCTTCTCCCCCCCCCCTGGATGCTCCATGACCTCCCTGCTGCACATCCTGTTAACCAGCATGGGAGAAACAAAAGCCCACAGCCTTCTGCCAAGTTCCTCCAATCCCAAAGAGCCCCTTCACGCCCCTGTCACTGTGCGGTACATTTGTCACACGGATCATAATCTGCGCAGAATTTTATGACTTTAATTCTAACATTTGTCAGACCACTGGCACATAGTGGTAGAAAGTAAGTGCATTTACTTAAGTATTTCATGCTCTGTGGACATTGTACATTTCTCATTTATTTGACAGCTACAGTCACTAGTTACTTTATGGATCAAAAATGTCACTCAAAAAATGATCAGTATATAAAGTACAATGCATTGTTACGGATTAAAGTTCCAAATACTATATTAAGTAGTTAAAAGTAGCTCCACCGTCACCAACTACAGCATGCTTTCAACACATTAATACATCAGTATTAACCATCCAGTAATATTATACATAATAATAAACTCAAAGGGGTATTTTTTTTTCTGCATAATGAATATTTTTACCTTGATAATTTAATCACATTCTGCTAATAATACAGTTTTCCCATTTTTCCCTAAAAAATAATTTGAATACAAGACTTTTACTTGTCATTAAGCAATCTTAGATTGTTGTATTGTTACTTATACTTACATAAATAAAGAAATGCAATTAATCATAGGCTATTATTGCCCACTTTTTGCAGCAGCGGAAACAAGCTGTTAACTGCACTGACATGTTATCATCTTCATCAGCTGCCTGTTTACACATCTAGCAGATATGGAGCAATGTTGGCATTCATGTGGAGTCGTGTGTTTCTGGCCTCTTGGTGGATGCTCACTCTCCTTCTAGCTCTGTTTTCTAGCAAAATAGTTTTATTTTTAACTGTCAATTGCTCCACTATGTTCACCAGCTAGTTGCTAACTTTGTCTGTCTGCCGTTTGGTGCTGGGTAGGTAGCGTACAGTGGTTGTTTTTGGAGCTTTTGGAGCTGCATGCTGTGGCTGAAAATGACGCAGCAGTGAGAGTGAACCAAAACTGCAAAGTCTTCGGCTGGAAAACCAAAACAATGAGCTGAAAGACACTAAATGCTCCGTAGAGCTGAGAGGAACTGCAGTGATAACTCTCTGTAACTCTTTCAGCCTTCAGTATTATAAAACCATTGATCAAAACTGCTTTATGTAAGGATCCAGTGGTGTCTGAGGTGGACAGGGGCGAAAAAAATAAAAAGGGCACAACCTGCATGCGGTTGGGCACCAGCGAGTAGAACGTTGTCTTGCGTGCAGGGCAGACTATATGGCACTGCATCACGTTTTCTCAATGTTAAGGACACTCTAGAGGGCACTTCATCATGCTTTGTCCACTGAAAGGACACCCTGGAGGGCTCGTTATCATGTTTTATCTACCATTGGGGCATCCAAGAGGGCAATTTTTGCTGTGGTTTGTTGAACACAAGGATCTGTATACTTCTACTGCAACTGCTGTCATTTATGGCACATGCAGACAAGCAATAACTTCGTCAACACCTAAATTTCCTTTCAAAGGAATACACTGTCAGCACTTTAATTCAGATTTCTTCCCAGCTTTCACTACTGATCATTGAGTGAAGGCAAACTAACAAAGGTGTGACCCCTAAACAGGAAACATTTGATTTATCTCTTTATAGATACCAGAAATAGGATTTTGAGATTTAGAGACCAAAAAGGAGTTAAGAAAAATAGTTTTTTAAGGATTTAAATATGAGTTGCTTTCTGAGCAGTTAAAATGCTAAAATAAACCCTGGAGCTGCATGTTTTTCCAGCATTATATGATTAATTGAGGCACAAGAATAATTGCATGCACTAATGTCTAATTCTGGAAAGCAGTAAACACCCTTCAGTGTTATGATAGCAGCTACTACACGTGTACACCTCGAGGCACAGCGTCCTTGTTCTAATTGATATTTGTGTGTCTGGTATAATGTTGCAGATGCTGTCTGCAGACAGACAGACAGACATGTCCACTGCTGCTGTTTTCTCCTGGCCGAGCTAGACCTTGGTGGCATGCAGACAAACAGTGAGTGACCTTGGGATACTGTAGATGTGTTTCCAACCTGGTATGCTTTAGAGAGAGAGAGAGAGTGGGAAGATGGAGGAGGAGAGATGGTAAACACATACCAGACGTAAGTCTAAACGGGAGGGTGAGGCGGAGAGACGGAGGGGAGTGGGATGATGATGACAGGGGATGTAAGGTGACTCCAGGTTGTTTTCAAGCAGAGAGCTGTTGTTGTCGTCTGTAAAGCTTGCTGAATAACATAGCTGGAATCTCCCCTTTCATTATCAAATACTACTTCTCTTATTCTTCCCTTTCTGTTTCTGTTTTACTGTCAAAAGGCAGTTAGAGAATGAAGCAGGTGCGGCTTTATTGAAAACCAGCTTTGTGAATAATAGTCAGGCTGTTTTTCTGATTTGCCTCAGGGCACAACATGAACTTGTTCACTTGTTTATGTTCACGTGCAGCACTGGAGGTGGACTCTTCTGTGGGCGAATGCTGCAGTGGCATGTGGGCTGATTTCTGTAAGATAAATGCTGTTTATCCAGAGTTGTTGCCTCTTTTCTGACTAGATTTGTAAAAGAAGATGCCTTTATCGCTGTCTTTATTTCAGGCGCCAGCATGCTTCTTCTCGGTCTTGCAATGTCTTACATTATTTAATGAATAGCTGCCACAAACTAATTGGTGGGTTTGTGTCAGTTTCACACCTTGTTTTCACATTACTTGTTGATGCTCTCTTGGCAAAGGCCACAGTAACTCCTCAAAGTTTATAGGCCTCAGGAACTGCAGCTGCGATACTGTATGCAGTGCTACATGTACTGTAGATATGTGATGGTAAATAATCTGCACTATGAGAAGAAAATGGGTACACACCTGTGTTGCTTTTGGCACTGATATGCAGATGTTTTAACTGTGAAAAACAAAAGTACAAACCTTGCAAAGTTTTTACAGTCATTATTTAGCACCTCTGTTTTCCACTACAGCCAAACACTTCCAAATGATGCCGTCTTAAAGGGACAGTGTGTAGGATTTGGCGGCATCTAGCAGTGTGGTTGCAGATTGCAACAAAATGAGTACCTCTCCGCTCACTCCTCCCGTTCTAAGACTGCGGTAACGTGAACCGCCGAGTGCGAAACCGTGGTAATGCCGTTCGCCTCGCTCAGAGGAGAAACCCAAGTCAGAAGGCGGCTGGCGATACCACGGCTTTGCACTCTGTGACTCACATTACCACAGTTTCACAAGCGTGTCGGAGAACTACGGTGGCCTTCAGGTAACGTAAAAACGCGGAAAGGCTCTCGCTGTTTGGTCTGTCCGTTCTGGGCTACTGTAGAAACATGGCAGACTCCGTGAAGAGAAGCCGCTCCCTATGTAGATATGAAGGGCTCATACTAAGCTAACGAAAACACAACGATTATGTTCCATTTCTGCTAATAGATCCCCGAAATGTTACACACTGTTCCTTTAAGAGTTTTGGGCTGACCTTGGTAAAGACTTGGTCTGATGCATTTACATAGCAGTGAGAAGAGAGATGAGAGACGGTGGTAACAGTTGTACGAGCCAGTCAGTTGTGATTTACTGTGTCTTTGAACCTTCAAAAGATGACACTCAGCAAACCAAAGCAAGCAAGTGTTGCTATAAAAAGCTGAATTCAACTGTACTGTGTACACATGTGTGTTTTGATAAATATATTACTTATTAATGACTTCAAAATGCTGTTAAACAAATACATGAACGACCTCATCCAAGCACTGTTTATCCACATATAAGAGAAGTATGGTATGGTACCTGGCAGTCGCACTGCTTCCACATCATATACAGTATTGATTTTACAACTAAAATAAATTCCTCTTTCTCCACCAGCAGGTCGATTCAAAGCTCTGTGCAAAGTAGGTCAAACTTGAGATGGAAAATGTAAGGTCATTAAACCTACAGACTACATGCAGCAGCCACATCCCAACACATAACTCAAACAGGCCTGCTTTCCTGCTCAAACACTGGGCTCCTTCATGAGCCCCGAGCTGGAATTCACCCAAATACCTTCATGTTGAAAAAACAACAGCATCGACTGACATTATTAAATGTATAGATGTGAAGTTAGAGACATTTACACAGAGTCCTATAGTGTAGAAGCAGAATGGGCTTTAAAGGAACAGTGCAGAGCGTTTAGGGGGATCTATTGGCAGAAATGGAATATAATATTAATAAGTATGTTTTCTTTAGTGTATAATCACCTGACAACAAGAATAAGCCGTTTATATCTAAATACGGAGCGGGTCTTCTTCACGGAGCTGCCCAGCGTAGTCCTCCTACTGGCTTGGCACACGGGAGAAGTTTCAGTCTGTTGCAACGTCGCCGCTAGATGTTGCCAGATCCTACACACTGCACCTTTAAGTTCTTTGATCCCCTGTATTTAAACACAGCCATGCCAGGCCAGGATCATCTGGATGAGACGTGGCCTCATATACGTAACGTATCGTAAGAAGAAAAAGTAGATTTAGAAGACAGGAGAAGAAAACTGCATGAAATATGGTGGGAAAGAATTGAAAAAAAAACAGTCGAAACCTACCGCCGGGTTTGCCAGCAGCACTCATCTGTACTCAATTTTAGGGATGTTTCTTATAATAATCTTATAAGAAAAATTGCTGCAAAATGGCAACACATGAAACATACTTTGAGACGGCTTGGTTATAACCAACACCTAGAAATAACAATCCTCATGTTAATGCATGAGAATGTGTCTTCTTTCTTCAGCATCCCAACCTTTGATGCTGAAGCCATGAATCCACGCAGCCAACAGATAAGTGGTTTCAGACCAGTGGTCGTCTCGCACTGTGAGCAACAGTGGAAAGTTAAGAAATGCAGCCCAAATTGGCATCAGTTAGGATTTTCCGTTAATTTATTAGATTTTTATCATCCACAAATTGAAGTTAGGGAAAAATTTTTTTCAGGGGTTAGTTTGACAAGCAGATTGTTTTGAAAAAACTCATCTGACAAGACAAAGCTCCTCGAACAGTTTGAGATCAGCGGAGTGAATGTAAACTCCAAAATCAACTAAGAGTGATGCTACCCTCTGTTGGACAGAATGTAAACTGCACATCCTGAACACTTATAAAAATGTCCTTTTCTCTAGATGTAGATTGAAAGTTTTCCATATATCTGCCATGACCCTGATGAGCTCTGGGAGGAGCCACAGGTTCACCTGTACTAGACACAGATAAGTAAAGTCCTGCATTCAAAATCCTAAATATATAAGTATTTGCATCAAAGTACTGATTTTGCAGAATGGCCCGTTTCTGAATGTTTATTATTGGACTACAGTTATTGATGTATTAATGGGTAAGCATTATTGAACCCTCATTCTACCGACTGGATAGGTGAGATATCTTATCTCACAGGGGCTTCCAACTTTTCATGACTTTATCAATAAATGTCACTGTTTCTGTTATGAGTGCTTTTTAAAAAGACCAATGTAAAGGGGTCCAGGGGGACTTCAGTCAAATGGTCCCAATTGCAGCCTATGTAGTTAAAATAGATAGAATAGATACAGTATATCACACTATCAGGGGACTAGGGGCCCTCTGTTGGTTATTTTGAAGGTGGAGAGACACAGATGCAGCACGCACAGATTTCCTCATGTGCTTTGTCCATTTTCATTTTACACAAAATGCAAATTAACCAACTTTTAGAAAATATTAATCTTTTTTTCCCTTTAAGATTACATTAATTACATAATGTTTTATGATGGTTGCTTCTTACAGTGGTTTAATCTCAGGGTCCCCACTTTGTAGTCCTTGTATGTTAAATAGGTTGGATGAGGGTTAATGTTCCAGCTGGTAAAGGTGGGGCTAATTTAACTTTACATACCGCTGAGAAGTTTAATCTATAACACATTAATTTACTAGATGATTTATATTTTTTGAATGTGCAAAGTAATTAGTTAACAATTTAAAATAAATGTAGTGAAGCAAAAAGTACAATAATTTCCCCTGAAACACAGTGGAGTGGAATTATAAAATAGCTTAAAATAGGAATACCTCAATTGTATTTAAGTACAGCACTTGAGTAAATGTTCTTAGTTGCATTTCAATTACTGACTAAACTTGATCAAATTAACTTTGACACTTTCAAGGGAACATCATTAACTCATTACTTCAGATATTTTAAATGTTTCTCTTATCACAAGACTCTGGACTACAGTCACATTATCAAATAAAGATTTTACCGTAGTGTATCTATTGAAAGTAAATAAGCTGCCACTGTTAAATTAGTAACGTGAGAATATTAAGTATCATAAATGAATAAGTTCACAGTGCATTTACACAATCGCATTGACTCTATAACTTGACCACAACTGACAAAATCAATGATGAGAAAACAATCTCTGTGAGCAAAATTGATCAGACAGGTCAGTTCACCTGTTGCAGTCTGAAGAAATATGAATTATGAAAACACACTACTATAAACGCACAGTAAACACAGGACATCCACTCTCATCTTAATAACCAAATTTATTTCAAAGCATCTGAGCAAGTGAGATCGAAAGCCATTTCAAGTGAAACTGACGGGTCTTCTGCTTCACAGTACTGGACCTGCACCTCACAGCGTCAGCGGGCACTGTGAAGAGAAGAAATCAGTCACACACACACCATCTCCACAATACACCAAAACAAATAAAACACATCAAAAGTCTCTGTACAGGGGTCAGTTCAGGTAATAGATTTGCTAAATATCATTTGTAATGTGAATCAACAACAGTGATTCCACGTTTTGTTTATTTAAAACCCAGCCACCTGTCTCATGAATTGAGTGCAGTCCAGCTCAGAGAACTAAACCCATGTGCGGACATGACTGAAATGCATTGCAAACTCTAGGTCAACTATCACTGAATTACATGTTTTTACACCCCAAATGAGTGTTTGACAGTTGATGCTTCAACATGCGCTGAGCAATGCATTTCAGCTGCAAATGTCTGTTGGGTTAAAACCTATTTACATCTGTGGTAAAGCGACCCTTTGTCATCAGGGGTGGGAGTTGGAGTGGGTCAAAAGTACACTTACTAAGAGAAATATGAAACCATGTTACATAATACAATACATTTCAAAATACTCTGCAATAATCCTCCATTTGAGAAGCTTAGTTTTTATAGACGCTGCCTCAAAGAGCTCTAGATTAAATTCTATGGTAATTTGAGGCCACAGACTGGTGTTTTTGTATTTTACTGTATTGAAAGAAGTTTTATTGAGTTTTGTCCACCGCCATTTACAAACAAGAGGACAGGACATTGGAAGCACCTTACAATACAACACAACACTGATTTCAGTAGGGATGCATCGATGCCAGATCGGACATCAGGCCGATACCGACTCAAATAGCTGGATGGGGTATTGGTGACAACGGGGCCGATCTATCAATTCTATTTTTATATACATTATATAATGGAATTGTAATTCCGTTTTTTGTTTTGGCCAATTTATTGTGGCATTAAAAAGGTAGACACTTTAATTGTAATTCCTGTTAATTTTTGTAGATTTATTACCAAGTCGCTGGCGTGCGATTGATTATTTTAACAATAAATAACAAGTAAATTTATATCCATGTATTTATTTATCACATTTTGTTTTACAAAATTAGGGAAGCAATATTTAATTGCATCGGTGCATCCCTAGATTTTCAAATTAAGACTTTTTAATAGTGTTAATAGTAGTAGTAGAATAATACCCTTATTGCAGGGTTGTAATATGAAATTGCTTTACATTGTGCTGGGGTTTAAGTTATCTCTGGTCATTGATCATACACCGATATATTCTCTTGCAATACACCATCACCAGATGAGATTCAACTAATTGTTTTCAGTATCTATTAATCTATAATTTACATATTCTATTAAATGAGACAAGACATGTGCCTAATTGAAATTACCAGCCCAAACCGATGTCTTCAAATAGCTGATAGGCGTCTCTAATGCAGACACTTTGGGTGATGCCAACTGTACTCAAACACCTATTAGTGTAAAGACTGGATTTATGAGCCCGCTCACCTATCGCAGCCTCCTGGCTTCTCTTTCGGACTCCAGGAGTGTCAGCACATCTCCCTCTCTGACTGGGCCCTTCACGTTCCTGATGATGGAACGGTTGCTGTCGTCCATGAACTCAACACGGACCTGCAAGAAGATCAGATGAAGTGAATAAAATACAAGTCAAGGTAAAAATGTTGACAAAGTTATTGGGCCAATCTAATGCAGGTATTAACATAAGATTAAAAATTAAACACAAGTTTGTGGAATTTTACAGCAATCACATTTAATAGAGTACCTGAATGACTTCAACTTGAGCCCTTTAGTAGAGCTCAACTACCAACATTACTATATTGCAATATCATTTTCCACTTGTGCAATTGTGTTAAGTCTGTTTATTGTCAATACTGTATATACTGCTCCTATTTTTATACTTCATTCTATTTAAATGGTTCATATTTTGTTACTTTGTTTAGCTCTTTTTTACTGTGTTGGCTGATGCATCTCGTTTTGTGCACTATCCCCTGTGCTGCTGTACACTGCAGGACTAATAAAGGAATATCTGATCTGATCTGACTGAGCTCATTTACCAGTTTTAAACATTGTTGGGGTAAAGTTACCTTTCATCCAGGTGCACCAAGACACACAGATGAATTTAAGACACGTAAAACCTATTACATTAATACACAAAGTAAAATAACCCGGACCTACTGCAGCTGTTCTTCTCATTTCGAGGGTATTAACCAAAGAGGGCATCAAAGAGCCTCCCTGTAATTAAACTGTAACATGCTAACTGTGAGGCTCTTAATAACAGCATACCTGTGTACATTGTCCCTGGGAACCAGTTCTTCCGAGCACCTTGGTGACCTGAAAAAAACAAAAAACAAAGTTACATTGACGCTAAACATTGTTTTCTGATGTGATCTAAGTCCAGAAGAGTCTCCAGCAGGCTAACAGAGAGCTAACAGAGAGCTAACTGTAGCATGTTGGGCCTCCATGAAGGGATGCACGTGTCGACGTCTAAACCACCTATAAAAGTACATTTAGCTCCAATGTTTTCTGACCGTATGAAACACTAGTTGTTAATGTCTCCGTCTATCCGCTCGGATGTGATTACTGTCATCATATAAACACATTTTCTTACTCTTGCGAGCTTGATCGGCTGCACGCGGCTGGCGTCCATGTTGTCAGGTTAGACCGGAAAGGACGTCACGTGTTGCGCGTCACTGATATATCGCAAATGTAATTTTTTTTTTTTTTTTTTTTATGTTATAATTTTATAATGACTGTTATTATATTAAAAAACTATTGGCTGAAAGAATTAATAAAAAATACCTTCAATATATATATATATATTTTTTAAATTTAATTTAAATTTAAGATTCCCACTTCCGTTTCCGGTGAATGGCCCGTACCATTCACACAGACTTTCATGGGTGGAGAAGCCAGGGCCGTACCATTAGGCATTGTGTTGTAATCCTTTTTGTTTTGTTTTTGTTATTTTTGTGGCCTATTCAAATTATTACAGCACATTTTTTACTCTTATTTTAAAATATTGATTTAGTAAACTGAATCATAGTTTGGTCTATAAACTCAGTATTATCATTCAATGTCATTTAATATAATAATCAAAATTGGACTTTATTTTGACTTTGCTTTGTTTTGAACCATTATTGTACCATTAGATTCAAGATTCAAGCCCTTTATTGTCATTGTGTAGTACAACGAAATTAGATTGTTACAATCCCATAGGTGCTAAAAAAGATAATACAATAAAAAAAAGAGATAGTGCAATATAGATATATATATATAAATATAATACAATATAAAATATAAAAATACAATATGCATATTGATGAGATGACAGTTTTGCCAGATTACAATTTTGCCAGATTATTGCACAAAGTGTCCATCAGATAATTATATATATATATATATATATATATATGTATATTAGGCATTGTGTTGTAATCCTTTTTGCCATATCAATAATTTTGATTTTACAATGTCGAATGATAGACCAAATTAATTGTCTATATTTGTTTAACTCCCATTTTGTTAGTGTATGCATGCAATTGTTAATTATTTCCTGTTATATATTGAATTCTTTCAGAGACTACAAATATTTTCTTTGATTGGGATGTCTGTCTAGCTGCAGGACACAGACCATAAGGAAATCCCATATGCTATATACACATTAGGCTTTACTGTGTGAAAATCTGAGCATGTTTGCCATAAATGTTATCTTTTGCATCACAGTGATTGATGCAGTGACAGGCGGCATAAAATACATTTATTTTTGTGGCCTGTTCACATTATTACAGTGCATGTTTTACTCTCATTTTACAATATTGATTTAGTAAACTGAATCATAGTTTGGTCTATACACTCAGTATTATCATTCAGTGTCATATGATATAATAATCAAAATTGGACTTTATTTTGACTTTGCTTTGTTTTGACAAACTAATTATCCTCTTTATAATTTCTTATAAAGGGATCAATGTCAAACAGGGATTTGATTATTAAGAAAATATCTGTTTATAACACAGACAAAAACAGGGAAACATTTATACCAAATATTAAATTCTGGGGACTGAAATACAAATCCAAGTTTATTTTTTACTGTTTAGACCAAGTTCATAAAAACAGTGTAATCTACCTGCAGCATTAATATGAGCGTCCTGTGCTAAAGCTTTCCATAGCCTTGTTAGCAATGCAACACTGTCATCACACCACTCTCTCCGCCTTTCCCCCCTCTCTCTCAGAACTCAAAGCCGTAAATCACAACACTAATCCTCGAGAACAGTATTTTTAACTTGCGTTTGGATAGAAAGAACAGCAATAGGATTAGAGAATCAGTAAAGAGGCTGAATCCCTAACTCATGCAGTTGATCTTCTTGCATGCTGAGAGACAAGCACAGTAGCTCTTTCTTTATCTTTATTTCAACTGGAAAGCGTGTTTTTCAGAGGACAATATTCAGCCGAAATGGAGATCTTGGATTACTGTTGTTATTGTTTTTATCACTGACTGATTGACTTATCGGCACAAAACTTTTTTGTTGGTTATCGTGCGAGGAGCTGCCACGATGGCGGCTTTAAAGCCCAAGTTGAAAGTGCTGAAAAAGCGTCGCTCCAGTCTTTTTGCAACCATAAAGCGGGAGATTAGCTTCTCGCAAAGCGCTGAAGAACAGGAGCTTGAATTCCCCTTTTCTCAGGACAGCTCTGTGAAAGCATGGACATCTATGGACAACCTTGATGCAACTGCTGAGAAAAAGAGCGCAAGGAAAGATCAGAAAAAATATCCGTCAAACCCAAGGAAATCAAACATTGTCAACCTCAACGTAGGCGGAAAGGTGTTCCACATCCCGATTAAATTGGTCCTCAAACACCCAAAAACAAGGATTGGAGTCCTTGCCCTCTGTAATGATCCGGTCAAGCGTCTGACGCTCTGTGACGATTACAACGTTCGGACCGACGAGTTCTTTTTTGACAGAGACCCCAGGTTTTTCCACTACATCTTCCACTTTTATTGCAGTAGTGTCCTGTGGGTGATGGACAGTCTCTGCCCAATCAACTTTGAGCAGGAGATGTCGTTCTGGGGGTTGAAACTGAAGGACACTCCAAGGTGTGCTGTATATTGTATAGCAGTTGCTCTTTGTGTATTTCAAGCATGCTTAGCTCTTGTAAAACTAAATGATGTTCTTCTTCTCAGGTGCTGCCGCATTCTGTTCGAGGAGAAAGTGGACGACATCAGAGACCAACTGAAGGTGAACCAGGAGTTGATCGATGAGATCAAGCCCGACCAGGATGGCGAGGCACACAAGAAAATGTTTCTCGGAGGCTTACGGAAGATCCTCTGGGACTTGATGGAGAATCCTTACTCCTCACTGTCAGCCAAAGCCTTTGCCGTGTTTTCCAGTCTCTTTGTGCTCATTTCTATCGTTGCCATGACAATGAATACAGTGAACGAACTCAGGCAGTACAAACTTGGTGGCAAAACCTACATGGAGTGGATAGAGGTGGCCTCCATCCTTTTCTTCACCTTGGAGTACTTTTTGCGGTTACTCACCACATCCAACATCAAACATTTTGTGAGGAGCGCCCTCAACTTTGTTGACGTGGTGGCCGTGATGCCCTACTTCCTCCAGATCGTTTTTGAGACGTTTGTTATGGATTCAGAAGACATCAGTGCAAAGGAAGATTTGAAGGCCATGGCGAGGGTCAGTAAAGTCAGCAAGGTGCTCAAGGTCGTCAAGTTGATGCGCATCTTCCGCATCTTGAAGCTTGCCCGTCACTCCACGGGCATGAGGGCGTTTGGTTTTACCATCCGACAGTGCTCTGAGCAGGTAAGGAAGAGACATCAAACAACACAAATATAACAGAAACACAAAAATACATTTAGTGAGGGGAAATGCACAAATGAAACAATGGGACACAAGCAACTCCCATATTAGCTACAGTTAAAGCAGCTACATTAACAGTGGATCACATGACTACTTGTATATGAAAGTGGTTATTCATAGTGATGAACTCACACAGAATTGTCACCCATTTTAGCTTCTTTCAGCTCGTTGTTTTTGTTTTCAGGTCTGCAACTTTACTGTTGTGGTGTGTCTTATCAGAATTGTTTCCAGCTGTTTTCAGCTTTGCACTACTTGCTCAGCACCAAACTGCAGGCAGACAGAGTAAGCTGCTATAGCTGGTGAACATAGTGGAGCATTTAACAGCTAAAAAGGCAGATATTTCCCTCAGGAGTTGGTGGAGACCAAAAACAGAGCTAAAAGCAGAGTGAATATTGGATTTATTTCCAATATCTATTTGTCAGGTGGCCAAAATCATGACTCCAAAATGAATGCTAATGTTGCTCCGTAACTGCTGGATGTGTAAGTAGGAAACATTTTGCTGACAAGCCACCATAGTGACGTATCCTCATATAACGGTTCTTATGATATCTTACGAAAAGTTATTCCTCATTTTTTGTGCATTTTCCTACGAACATCCAGCAACATGTGACAAACGTGTCAATTTCGCTTCAGTCTTTTCAAGATAAACTTCCGTCTTAGCAGGAAACAACTTGGTTAGGTTTAGGCAACAAAACTGCTTAGTTAGGTTTAGGAAAAGATTGTGGTTTGGGTTAAAATAACTCCAGAAGTGGCGTAAGTTAAGAACGGAAGTTACATGACAAATCAACATTGACTTCTAGTTTCACACAGGGTACGAATTTGCTAGCTTAGGACCTTCAAGCTTTATGGAAACTTTCACCATTGTAGGAAGAAAAGCAGCACGGAAAAGGTTATGAGAAATTTCATATAGCCACTAAGACACCATAGTCAGTGGTTATTTAGCTGAGGGGATAAACATTTGCTGTCATTTAACAGCATAATAGGTTTTTAAATCCATAATTTACATAGCCCATGTAAGAATTCAAGATGCTCCTCTTCTTTTCTTTTGTCCAACGTACTACCGTTCCCCCTCAGTGCTGCCACCTGTGGTGAGACAGAGCTAACACATATGACTCAAGGTTCTGTATAGGAAAAACCTCAACCTTATCCAAACAAGCATATGTGCCATTCTTGGCTCAGTGGTCCTTGGTAACTATGTATATTAGCCAAAATACTGTATGTACATTTTGTGGTAATACATATAATATGTAGGTATTCTAGGTGAGTCATAATAAAGCTGAAATGATCATGTGACCTGATGTGGTCCTGAATAAATTGATTTTCTAATTGTGAATGGGCACTGCTGTTAACATGTATTCTTCTCTCGTTATTTAGGTATGCTGTCTGTTTCTGTTCATTGCCATGGGCATCTTCACCTTCTCTGCTCTGATGCACTCTGTGGAGATGGATCAGCCTGGAACGCCATTCAGCAGCATACCAGATGCCTGGTGGTGGGCTGCGGTGAGTAAACTTCAACATTGAATTCATTAAAACATTTTTTTTTTTTTACCAGACTGCATTAGAATGTGAGCTCTATTTTTGTGATCAAATATATGCGTTTTCTTTTTTGGTAAAATGTCAACATATTCATATAACGTAACACCTGAATAGCCATTATTATTAATGGAACAAAGTATGGTGCATTTAGAGGATTTGACCAGCTCTTATGGCTTCCTCTTAGAGTCTTCCTGATCAAGTAGCTTGGTAATGAACCTTGCTAAGCTCTTCCTCTTGACTGAGGAAGAGCTCAGTAGGGGGTGTGTCAGAATGATCCAGCAGTGTGGTGCAGTTCAGTTGTCAAGGATTAGGCCTACTGCGATTTGCGTGCCTGCCTAGTCAGACACAGTGCACGGTGCAAGGCAGAGGCATGTTCTGTGCTATTTTTGTGGCTCTACCAACCAACAAACCCATGATGAGATCGTATCTAACTGGTGAGGACCACCAAACTGGCCTGTGGTTAAGCACCAACTGTTACTTTGCTCTTTGACAGGGCAGCAGATCTCTTACGACTAAAGAAACATGGGAACCAAATGTGCTCTCTCCTCCCAAGTTGATTTTAGGGGTGCCACACTGTGTGTTCTCTCAATTATGCACATTCTGCTCAAGAACATCCGTTTCTTCTTTTGAGTGGCATCTGTGACAAAGCATTTGCTTTGATTACCCCATGACTGTGTCCAGCCTCTACCTCTAACAGATGTAACTCACTGTAAAACCATAACTTCTACATTTCTGTTTGTGTATGTAGTAAATAAACGAGACATAACATGCAGATTAGTGCACTTTAGAGGTGCTGATAGGCAGATTTTTTTTTTACATTTTACAGAGGGCCAGGCTAGTGTTGCTCAGTGGCGCATGAAGCCAAAATGGCTTGAATGCAGAGAGATAAAGTATCCGGATTATCCAGTGATCTTCTGCATCCATTGGGCCCATAAAGCAGGCGGAGTAGCGTTTCCTTTAACTCCACCTCCCAGCCCTCGATCCAGCCTTGGTCTCATTCACACGAACGGAGGAAGGGAAATAACTCTGGATTCGGCTATTAGTGTATGAGGAAAACATATTCAAAGGCTCCACCACTACTTTGGGTTCTGTTTCTACTTGTAATTTAATTTTACATGACAAACTGGTAAGAAATAAGATGTAGTATTAATTTCCTCTGAAATGGGTTGTGTTGTCCAGCATAATTACATCCTCAAATTTTACTTCATTTTAATTCACTAGCGTACTCGTACATCATCAGCCTGGTTCCCTGCGTTTTAATGCACTCTCATTTAGGGACATTTGGTTTTTATTTATCTGGTGGCAGCTGTTAACTTATATGTGTCTAATCCCCTCTAATGCGGTGTAATGCGTCTTGTTTGTGGCCAGACACAGTGATTGCATTCGAGAGATGGAAAGTGTTGCAGTGCATTCTTGGAGGTCTATTTCATCCTTTTCATTCTCAACTTTGCAACAGACCAACTGATCAGTACAAGAAACATTTTAAGTGTTGGACTCTTCATGGCCAAGGGGCGTTTTTTTCCCTCCCTCTTTGGAGCACAAAAGGGAACTCCCAATATGCTCTTAATGTCTTCATGTTAAATGTAAAAAATGTTAAATGAGTATTGAGCATGGAGTATCCTTTCCCTTTTACATTTTCTTATTCAAATAGTAAAGCAGAGTACAGATCATCACTCTATTCTGCTCT
>NC_133805.1:12043597-12061097 GCF_043250625.1 Sebastes fasciatus | reverse complement strand
GTCACCGCAAAGTGACAAGCTATGCAGATTTAGGTGGAATATGATGGAAACTACCACAAACAAGAGAATATTTGCTCAGACTGACTAGGAATCATTGCTATAAATCCTTCCTTTTAGACTGTGTCTCTGTAATGATGTAAGCAGAGAATGAAATTAGCACCTGCTACCTGCCAAATAACAGGGCAAATGTTGACTGTGGCAGGTAAACATTTCAGGTCACCTGCCACCATGGCAGATAAGTTTTCCTTATATTAAGAAATATTATTTTTGAAAAATCAATTCCTAAATTAAATGTAGTCATGGATTAATGTTACATGACAAATTCCATAACTCTTCGGTCTGGTTCCACCAACTCAGTGTTTACAATTGTTTATAATTTCAGACCCTGGATGTAAGGTGTCTGTATTAGGATGTTGGAGCAATGTTGGAGTACCACATCAACAAATCTGTCTTTCAGTATGCATATTCAGCTACTGACTGAGACACTGTGTCCTGAATACAAAGTATAATGGGAAAATAATTTTTAAAGTAGTTGTGTCAATGTATAGCCCTGGTAAGGTTGACAGACAGATGTTTCTCCTGCTGAAATGAAAGGTATAAAACACATCACCTCGTTATGAATATATAAACATACTGAAGGCAGCACAGAAAAGAAAGAAGAGGAAATTAATGAATATTGATTGAGAGTACAATGAAACCTTGTGCCTGCACTAGCCGACAAAGAGCGACTCAAAAAAGACGCATCAAATACTTTTCAAAAACTTCTGCATTATTATCTGTCACCTTGGTAACCAAAGCCAGTCTCGCTTGCTGCGTTTAGTATACAAGGCAAGCACACCTACAGACTGTACTCCTCCTGCTTTAATGACCTGGATCTACCTGACCTTCATCACGCCCAGAGAGTTTTCTCCACATCTTATCGCCTGGCAACAGACATCGTCGTCTGGTATCCATGAACAGCAAACTCACTGACCCTCTTGTTGTCTGCTCCAGACAAACATTAGGAACTTCTCCATTTTGTTTGACAATCATCCCAGAATTTTATCTGTTCAAGGCAAGTAGGGCTTCATAAGACTCTCATCAGATGTGATTTGAACTTTGAACTTAATTGTTTTTTCTATTAAACTTCATTGTTAAAATGTGTTTTACCAACTTAATATTCAGTTATGTCATCCCACTTAGGGATTCATTACTTTTTCTCATTCATATCAAAGTAATTCATAGATTCAGCGTAGTGCATTTATTTATTAAATCCATTTTTATTGCTATTAAACATGGTAAAAGAACTGAAGTTACCACAAAAGGAGATTGCTTATTTAACTAATCCTCTATCTGATTGGCTTCTATTGCTTTTGTTACACAGTACCATGAATGTCATCTCTTGTTGTCTGTTTTTTAGAGGCAGTGCAGCGTTTAAATTTGTTTGCCTTTTGGTTATACTGTATCTCTCCTTCACGGCACCTCCCTTTTTCAGAAAACAAGACCGAAAACAAAGCCCTTCATTCAACGCACTGAGGCCCCGTACAGGAAGCCGGAGGCGCAGAGGCGGCCGTACAGGCAGCCTGACCCACAGAGAGTTCAGAACGCAGCAGCGTTCAGGAGACCGTTTCAGCTGCGACGACGGTGAGAACACCTTTTGTAACAGCTTGTGTACAGTCCTACGGTGCACTAATGTGTAGTAGGGCTGCACGATTAGTCGAATATTAATCACTCACGATTTGGGCTTCCAACAATTAAATGAACATGATCGACTGCGATATTAACGTTTTAAAATGCTCCGCTCATAGAAAACACTGCTGCATAAATCAGGCGCTTCCTAAACTAACAGCTAAAGACGCACCGTCGGTCAGCTGCCGATCGAAGCCGGCCGGTTTTCAGCCGTCTCATATATACTTTTTTTTGCCGGTCAACACACATGTGTGATGGTTAATTATAATGCTATCATGATATGTTCAAATGTAATCTTGTAAAATGTAGTTTTTGGTGAGAAACTTGAATAAATCCAGTTGTTTGAAGGAGATGTTTTCACAGCAATATAAAATAGATAATAGAGAAGGAAATATGACCTGTTTAACTTCCCCTAACACTAACTCTAAACAGCTAATATATAATTAGAACTAATAAAATACAAAAAAATAAAAATAAAATAATTTTCTTTCCTAATCATTTGAATTGTGTTTTTGTTAAGCAAATACCTACTATAGATGACAATAACAAAGTAAAAGGATAACATTTAGAATTTTTGACAGTTGGAATGAAGCACAACATGGAAGTGAAATTGCAATAAAAAATATTTTGTCCCTAAAATCAATGAATAATCGTGATAAATAATCGCGATCTCAATATTGATTACAATTATCGTGATTATAATTTTGGCCATCATCGTGCAGCCCTAATGTGTAGTCATCTCTGAACATGAGAATTGTGGGATTGGTCTAAGACTCTTAGCTATGTCATCACAAACAATACTGCACTGAATACACAGCTGTATTTTTAATACTGTTTTTGTGTTGCACTCATGCAGACCACTGCCGCCTGTCCAGCAGACTCAGAGAGAAGCACGCCAGGCCACATTTCTTTTTCACAGAGGAATCGAGGTACATGATGTGTGGCATTGAGAGTTGTTAAATGTACTGTATTTGTAGATGAACCTGAATATGTCTTGGATTTTCTGGTCACATGTGTAGTATAACCTGTTTATCTGGGCACTTTAAATCTCTCTACAGACTAAATCCAAATGTCAATACACCACTGTGTTTATTCTTCATGGCCATTTGTTCCATATTACAGGTACAGGCCCAGGTACAAAAGTCAAATCCTCACAGTCCTCACAGTCCTCACAGTCCTCCAGTCAGAACTCGGCAGTGAGTATTCTTAGTTTATTTTGGCTCTAGTTGTTAAAAAGCCTGATTGCCTGTATATCTCAGTCGCATGTGTGAAGAAGAGGGAGATTGCAGGATATGAATCATTTGGAGGGGAAAGACCATTGTTTGCCATTTTAGAGTCAATGGGCCTCATTCAAGAACCTTTTTGTATTCTTATCTTAACTTTAGTGAATGCGACAAGCTCTCCTAAATCCCTTGTAAAAACCACTTAAGAACGAATCTGTTTGTACTCTTGGTTCTTGCATGAGGCCCAATTATCTGCTGTGTTTGTGTGATACAAAACAGCTTCTTCTTTTTCTCCACCAGGTGGCGCACGTCGACAAGCAGCAATGGAATCTTGACTGTTTCAATTGACAACCCCACAGCCAGGACTCAGCCCGAGTAAATATCACAAACCCTGCAGAATCTCTGCACACTTGTTTCAGAAAATCATTTCCATAAGCACGTTTATTATTTATTCATAGTAACTGGTATTATATCACACACACCTCCATACCAAACATCACACAAAGGACACCTCCAGATAAAAGTGAGTGACCGTGTGACTTCTTCTTCTTCTTCGTAGGCCTCCCTCTGCTTGGACCCTGCATCCTCCACCTGCCGTCGCTCTTCCTGTGAAGGTGGAAACGGCGGAGAAGAAAATACCAAAGGGAGTGCCTCTGCAATTTGACATCAACAGTGTTGGGAAACCGGTGAGAGCACATATTTCTGTATGCTTAAAGCCCCCCCTCCAGTGTATTTTGGCATTTCTATGATATTCCATATTTATTTGAGTAATTTCCTGACTAAGTTAATTAGAAACTCTGTTTGCCAAATTTTTTTTGCCAAATACCTTAATTTTGTGCTCAAAGTTGGAAAAAAAAGGTTGTTGGTAAAATGGGAATATGACGTATGACTATAGTAGAAGCTGCAAGTCATACGTCATCCTCCAAGCTTGTGCAGGTGCTCTCATGCTCTTTTGCATTTGAGCAGCAGCAAACTAGTAAATCTGTTTATCTGTCCGTTTGTCTTTCTAGTTAGTTCGCTAGTTAGGTGTAGTTAGCTAGCCCAACTTGTTGTATTAGCTAACTGAGGGGTTTCATTTTATTTTTTAGTTTCCTCCACCTTAGTTTTGTGTGTTTATTTTCACCATTTGTGTGCGCGGTGAACGGTTCAATCAACGCAGTGGATTACACAAAATCCCACCGGCAGAATTAACACAACACACTGACTGTGTCTCACTCGCTCTCTTCTTTGCCGTCTCCTCCTATTGGAGATAAATTAACGGAAAGCAGCCAATACCGGAGGTTTGCAGGCCTCTAACTGGTCCGAACGACGGGGAGCGCACAACTTTCAGTCCAAGAGAAAACAAAGAGAAAAGTCCCGTTAGAGAAATAAACGAATCTCTGTGCAGCCCGGTGCCGTGTCGGTGCTGGAGCTGAGGCGAGAGCGGCTGGTGCTGGTGGATGGTGCACCTCCAAAACGTCCCCAAAACTGCATTTCAAGCACGCGACCTCAGAAACGTGTCTATCCCTCCTCCGGTGCGCTGTGACTGGCGTGCAGAGGTGTGACTTCTTGGTTCAGCCCAGCAGCAGCCAGACACCTCCTCGCCATGAGGAGACGGTGAAGAAGAGAGAGAGTGAGAGAGTCGGTCTAATTCTTGTCACATTTGTGGTCAGATAAACGGGAAATTCATCTAAGCTGGTTTCATCTAAACTGGGTTGAAAAACGATGCTATCTTGTTGCCATGGTAGTGAATTACATCTGACTATTAACTACACCCCCATTCTATGTTTGAGAAAGGACGTTAACCAAAAAACAGGAAGTAAAACAAGCTGGAGGGGGGCTTTAAACACACCATTTTAATTCCCTGTCTTTGTATTCCCACATTTGTCTAAAAAATATTGCTCAATAAAGTGTGTTTTTCTTTCTACAGCAAACGGCGATCACCCTGAACGAGCGATTCCGTATCCTGAAAGATCAGCGCACCACCACAGCACAAAGCAGCAAAGGCAGCCGGTTTGTTACCGTGGGTTAGTTGGCAACAAGACCGTGACGAGTAACACTCAGAAGCCCCTTTTGGTCCCGCTCAGACCCACACGGTGAACCCCACCTTTCTGACGATGGGGACGCGCTGACCCACTGACTGACTTTACTAATGGGAGGGAGGATAACAGCGGGACGGGAGGACAACACGCACAACTGTGAGACGTGTCAATGGAAGAGTTTGTTTAAAATAAGTTCCTATTCATTGTCCAAGTCATTGTACTCCGCTGTTTGTATTGTGGATGTCCTATACTGTACTGGGAAGGAAGGAGCTCTTTGTCTCCTCTTTGGACATAAACTGTTGACACCATCATAGAAGTATTTCTTTTCGGAGAGGACCGCTATGTATTTGTTAGAGTGGCACGAAAGTTTTTTTTTAGAATTGTTTTGTAATGTTTGTTCAAATAAATGAGTTTCTCTTTCCAGATTTGATATACATGTACAGCTTCGAATCAGTTCGTAGCACCCTGACACTGGAAAAGCTCATCTTCTCTTCTAATCGAACAGTGCCACCTGGCTGCCAAACATAAACCAACCACCTTCTATGAGAAGGACTTTAAGTATCCATTCTTTGCATCTGTAAAGTGCATCCTGATGTTGGGTTAATGAATGGTAGAAAAAGGATCCAATGCTTTATTGCAAGCAATTTGAGCTTCGAGGAGTTGGCACATGCTGGTGCACGCCAAGGGTAGATTACGAGCAGGGAGGCATCTAATTGGTTCTTTCCAAACGGACTGTGAGGCAGTGATTGATGGACGTTTTTACAGGATTACAGCAGCTACAGATGACGGCTCTTTTTCAGAGCTCATAAGTAATGGATCGCTGTCGGGGTGTAAAGACCATTTCAACTAATACAACAAATAGTGTATAGTGGAGAACATCGTCAACCCGGCCTTTAAGGTACATTTTGATCAGATAAAAAATGTGCGATTAATCGCGATTAAATATTTTAAGTGATTGATAATTGTTTATTGTTAATTGTAACAAACTGGTTTCTGGAAGTTTTGTAAGAAGAGGCTGACACATTTTGGAATCTGAATATTGCTTTTATTTAAATACATTAAAATTTGCAATGTAACAAAACTATTGGCATATGAAATTCAAACACCATTTAAATGAACAAAACATGGCTCACTTCATTTTTTCTGTGACTAGTGTCAGTAACACTAGGTTATTTTTCTCTCTGCTCCGCATCATCCTCCCCCCGCCCCCCCTCCCCTCCCACCATTTACACTGTTCACAGACTATCTTACAATAAGAGTGCTGAATAAAAATGAGGTAAGAAAGTGGTTTGAAGATTACAGATCATGCAGAACATGCTGAACAGCAACAAAATATTTTGTGAAGGAGGAAGTAACAAAAAGAAAAAATACATGTGTGCATTTAAAAAATAATCAATTTACACAGCTTTGCATCTTTGGTTACAAAGTAGGTTGAATGATTTCACAGCTTTCCCCCCCCAGGCACCCTCAGGAAAAAACATTGGGAGAAAAAAACAAAAACATGAAGGAGGGGGGTGATGGCAATACTAATTCACTTTTAGATAAAACGACCAACAGAGTTGAATCTTCATCAAATACCTTCTGCTGGCTCACGTTAAAGATTTGATGTCAACGGGTGGAGAGTCACCCATCAAGGCTCTTAATACTATACAAAAACGTACATTCATACTGGATCCTGACTTGAGCAATGAATTGGCAATTGCAGCGTAAGAATTTGAGTTAGTGTTAAACATTTGTCAGATTTTCTTGTTTTGCCTACATTTTTAACAAGATAAAGCATTGCCCCATTGAGAAGAATGAATAATCTGTTGAAACCATAGACCGTATATAAAGATGGACGACATGACAGCTCCCCAAAAGTGAAGCCAAAACATCTCTATCACCCCCTGGTGGCTGGCTGCAGTATAGGTCATAAAGCCCGCCCCCTCCGTGTTAGTGGATGGGTCAAACTAAAAAGTCAAAAGTATACATCAAATACATTTTTCCCAAAGATGTTTTCTTTCATCTTAGGTAGTTCTTATCACACTGATGTACATTCAAGTGTTAATATTTCTTACAAGTTTGGTTTTAATCAGTTTTTTGATGCTATAAAAAGGGGGTGAGACGTCATGATTGACAGCTGTGAGTCTCTCTTGGTGACAAGCTGCTGCCGTGCTCGCCTCGCAATCGGCTCGGGCGGGTGACCCCGATCACTACTGCGCAGACTCTGGCTCCAAATGACGTCAAAATCTGAAGATGGCAGCTCCCGTATCCGGGATATTTTGGCTTCACTTTTGTACAGTGGGAGGAAGTGGACACGCTTCGTCCGTCTATATATTCAGTCTATGATTAGTAGAAGAACAGAGGAAACAAGTCACTGGGCTATTGTTTGACAGGTTGTGTGAAATTGTTCATTTGTGAGAATAGCAGCCCTGTAATAAATAAAACACTTAACAGTAGAACTCAAAAAGACTGATGCAAGAGTTGGACTTGATGTAAAAAGTAACGGCAGCAGTGTGGCGCTCCGAAAAACAGACTCTCTTTCTCTCTCTCTCTCTCTTTCCCTCCCGTTTCTTACTTTACAACATGAAACAGCAAGGCTAAAAATACCCCCTTTACCCACTCAGTTATCTCATTTAAAAAAATAATCGCTCTCTTTTGACAATCACTCCCGTTTGTCCCTTATGTGAGGTGAAGCCCTCCCTTTCCAACGCCCACAGGTTTGAGCAGGTTTCAGGTCAGGTCGCGGTCCAAGAAAAGACATCCTGTCCGCGAGCTCGGACCCAGCAGTCGACCACTCCGGGAACACAGCCAAGATGAAAACAAACACCCCGACCTCCCCTTGATCCTCTCGTCTCTATACACACTTTCTCCGTCTCTCTCGCGATGATTGCATTAACACTGGAAAAGGCCCACAGTACAGATGCATACACACTTACATTCCAACACCGATTCACAGTCGCACTTGCTTGCTAACGCACCCAGACACACACACACAAGCACTGTACTTTGTGGTCAAGCTGGTGGCTAAGAAGACAGTTTTTTTTTTTCTTCTTTTTAGTTTCACATACACTAATTGTAATAAGTTGTAGAGAAGATGCTCTTCTTTTTTTCCGCCCCCGCCCTATGCGGAGCAGGGCAGATGCACTTCAAGCGGAGGTGACGTTGGGTTGCATTTGTTGTTGGCTGGGATCGAGCTGAGGCTGAGTCTGGAGCTGCTGGGGTTTGGGTTGGTGCTGGAGCTGGGGGTGGGACTGCGGCTGAGGCTGAGGCGGAGGCTGAGCTTGAGGCGGAGGCTGGGCCGGCTGCTGGGGCTGGCTGAGTCCTTGCTGCGGGGGCGTGGTACCGGAGCCGGCGGCCGACTGGGCGGGCAGCTGAGACAGCTGCTCGCTGTTGGCCAGAGATTTCAACACGGCGTTCTCCCTCTCCAGCACAGAGTTCCTCTCAAACAGCTCCTTGATCTGCTCCTTTAAGACCTCCACCTCTTCGCGCACCGCGTACATCAGATGGCTTTTCACCAGGTCCTGCGGGAGACATGAAATGTGCCACTGGGTCAAAAACATCAAGGACCTGACCGGAGGAGGCTGATTTATCATGTTCTAACACGCAAGGTCGTCAAGGTGAAGCTCAAGGCTGCATTTGATCATTCTAGACTCTAGTATGCGTTTATGCTTAAAAGACAAACGGATGTAAAGACCCTATGGTTCTTAAAAACATGAAAACGAGTCAAGACGGGCATGAGAGTTGGATGTAGGAACTACCAAGAATACAAAGGCCAATCCAAATGACTTGAATTCAGCACCATCATAAATCATAAATCATAAAGATTATGTGTATAGACAGGGTCTGAAATTAGCACCCGCCAAATGCAGGTGAATTGTTGATAAAATCGTAAGGCCGTCCGCCACTTTGGCGGACAGGGAAAACATGGACACAGATCTGTGTTGTAATCGTCAGGAGAAGTGTTAAGTAACGTTACTTGTCAGCAGCCGGTGGACAGCACAGTCCTTCTCCTTGGTTAAATAACGGATATTGGGCAAAGGTAAATTGCTATGTTATTTGAACTTGAATAAATCCAGTTGTTTGACGGAGATATTTTCATAGCAATATAAAATAGATAATAAGAGAGGGAATTATGACCTGTTTAACTTCCTAACACTATCTCTAAGCAGCTTGTAATAATTAGAACTACTAATGCCAAGATATATATTTAAATAGCAAACATTTAAATCTAAAATGATGATGACCTTTATTTTCTATTAACTTATTTGTTTATTTAATTTATTATTATTATTACTCTCTTATTTTTGTATTATTATTTTTTATTTTATTCTTTCTTTTTATTATTATTATTATTATTATTACTTTTCTTAATTTTATTTAAATTTTGAATGTTGAAGTTGTTTTCTCTAGTGTACTTATTGAGTTCGTTTATAAGCTCAACTACTTAAAAAATTGGCTTATAAACTATTGTAATTACGAACTGTAAATTGCATATATGAAAACAACCTCGAAAAAAAGGGAAAAAATAAAGTATAAAAATAAAATAAAATGATGACAAAAGTGGTGGATAAAATTTCTGAGTGGCAGACAAAGAAAAAAAAACTTTCACACCCTATGTATAGATTCTGGTCCATGATGCCGCTGTCTTTCCATGTAACTAAACACCTACTTCATATATTTTGAATTAAAAAGTGAGACAACATTTTACTCAGATTAGTGTATGATCCACAGTAAATGGATTACTCACCATTGCCTGTTCAATTTTATTATCAATGGCAGCGACATTGGTTCCCGAGGCTCTGTGAAAAAGAGAAGACAGATAGGGTCATGTTAGAATTAATCTCATTTCAGCATTCAAACCCTCCAGGGGGGAGAGAGAGAGAGAGTCATTTTTCATCTCTCAGCACATTTTTCTTTCTGCTTTCTTTTCTTCTCCCCCAACAGATGGCAAAAGCAGAAAACACAACAATGAATGAAAAATAAAGACATCGGTTGCTCAATTAATTCAGCCACCCCGCTATAAGATCACCACATGAATCTAGGACAGGTTATATAAAATGATCTGGATGTACATTAGAACACATATCTAGGTCAGGCCACAGAGTTTACAGGAGAAATGAAGAGAAGCTTGGCTGCAGGCAACACAACAGGTCCAACTTGGAGCAAATAATGCATCATTTTGTAGCACTGCCAAATTCAGAGTAGGTGTGGTAATATCTCCCAATGACTGCCAGCAGCAACACATACAATATTGGTTTGAACGCCCACATTCTCCCTCCATCTATGGATGTAACGTCAGAGCTATGATGATGACCCCATTTCTTTAGGGAAGACTTATTTAAATCGATCGCAATTTAGTTGCCGGTGCCTCCCGGTGTTACCTGTAGCGGCTCCGGTAGGACAGCAGCGGCCCGCAGGTGGCTTGCCGGGTCGGGTCAACAGGGCAGCACGGTGGTTTGTAAGAAAACGTGCACGGCATGGTGCTGGCTGCTGCTGCTGGAGTCACATCGGTAGTGGGGGTAAAAAGAGGCCACCGGCGCGGACCGGAGGTGTTTTAGTGGGACAACTGAGACCACATTTAGAATCATGAAACATGAACCGACGGGGTGGAGAAGTCAGAGGGGCCGACGTGGAGGCGGGGGAGACATGTCAGACATGTCAGACATCTCTGCCCCGCCTGCTTCATGACTGTAATAGTAGTAACTGTAACTATGCAACCTCAGGGGGTATGTATGGAGGCCTAGTGGTGCCACTCATAATACTGGGTTAATGAATCCATTCAGAAATGGGCAGATACACAGGTAGTAACACAGATAAATCAATTATTAATCTATCTTAAAGCTAAAGTAGGCAAGATTGGAGCAAATATGATTAAAAAAAAAGGTATTTTTATAAAACGGTCCCTATATCGTGACAGTAGTACATGAAAAAGGTAACCTGAAAAAACAGCATGTGCCTCTGTGTCCTCCGGTGCTCCTAAGGCCTTCTGCAAGATTTCACAGACCGGAGGAAAACAAGCAGTAAGAGCTGATCTGAGGTCTGTTGTCCATCTGCTGTCTATGAGAGCCGACTGTCAATCACTCGCGTACTCTGACCAAACGGTCAAACTAGGCAGCGCTGATCAAATATGAATCAATATTATGTTACGTTAATGCCTATTTCTCACCTCAAATGTTTTCAGAATCATCTTGTAGTGTACTGTTTAGCTGTAAAATGAGTTTTTGATGTGGCCGCCATTGTAAAATCTGTTGAAGGAACGCCAAGTTCTGTTCACATAACCGGAGCACAGCCAATAGGAACGCTCTCTCAATGAAATGACCTGTGATTGGTCAAAGTCTCCCGTCACGGGATAGATTTTTTTGAAGCCTGAAACAGAGCCATGAGGATGATTCGATTTTGACCAATCACAGGTCATTTTATTGAGAGAGCGTTCCTATTGGCTGTGCTCTGGTCATGGAACTCCGATCAAACGGTCAAACTAGGCAGCGCTGATCAAATATGAATCTGTTACTGTAATGCCTATTTCTAGCCTCAAATGTGGCATGGCTAAAAATGATCAGCCAATATTAATTCATAACAGCTTATATCCATATAAGTAACAAAGGAATTGCAGTGCAGGAATGTCAAAATACAGTATGTTTTGGATAATTTAGAAACAGTGTCACCATTAAATAATATCTCCAACAGAGGGCACCGACAAGCTTAGTTTGATTAAAAAAAATAATACCATTACAGTATATTTCTAACTTGAATATTGATTTATTGACCCCAAAGAATCAAGTAGTGGTCGGGCTCTAATAAGAATCCTAAATACGTACATTTACGTCTGCAACAAAGGGTGATAGTAAACACCGTGTGTCAGGAAGATGCCTGCATTAGACACCAGATTGACTACAGACTCGCCCTGAGGACACATTGTTCCGCTCCTACACACCATCCAATGTATGTGTGTGATGCCGGAGGAAGCACTCAGTAGATTGCTATCAGTGGGGCTGTACCGGGTTAGGAATGTTCCCCATACCTCTGCTGCTATGAAACACCGTCACTCACATCCCCATGTCCTACACCGCCGCCTGTGATCCCTGTCAGAGATGACGATGTCTAACATGAGCTACATGCAAATACACAATGAACAAAGCAGACGGGTTGAATAAGATACACATAGTGTCAATCAGCCGAGACACACGCCCATCACGTCGAGAAAATAACAAATAAGAAAGGCACATTCTAGCAGTCAGTACTCACTCATTAGTATCTCTTTCTCTCCCTCACAGACCACATTATGTGACCCCCCCACGAGTGGTTGCATAACCAAAAAAAAAAAGAAATGTGTGTTTAATTTAGATGAGGCCCTCCTATAGTTTTCCTCCCCAACAGGCGTTTTCAATAGGCCTGTGCCCAGAGGAATCGCTCCGTCTGTAGAGTACAGACCCTGAATGGAGTCTCTGGGCTACACCCTAGTTGCTTCACCAGCGGCATCAGACAAAAACAAAAACATGCTTTACCATTAACAGAATCACACTCTGTAGCAGTACGACATCTTGTATGCAGCATATATTCAATACAGTTAGTATTCTGTTATTAGGTGTGGGGGGAAAAATCAATACAACATAGTATCATGATATTTTGTTTGGAAATATTGTATCGATACACGGATGTCAAGTATTGATCTTTTATTATATAAACTATTGACCTCTTAACAATCTGACGCCCAGCCACTATTCTCTTCTCTCTTCTGTCTTTCAGAGGTTGTAGCTCTCAGTCTTAAAGCTAGAGTGAAGATGCTGGTATCCTATGAAATTAGAAAACCTAAAGAATCCATTGGTACCAATGTCATGTTCGCTTGTCGGGAGGAACGCTAAATAAAGCTCCAAAGTTTTGCTAAATTTTTAGTGAGGGAAAAACTGACCTTGGGTCCCTTGTCCCTTGACCTCTGACCTCAAGATTTGTGAATGAAAACTCTGAGAGGAACAGAGTGAAAACTGTATCTTATCAGATAAAACAGATGTTGACAAACTGCTAATTTGCAGTTGGAAAAAAGTAATAAATTGCAATATATCTTATGGCAATACTCAGTATATTGCAAAATCGTATCATCGGGCCTCTGGTGATTCCCGCCCCCATCAGTTATGGCCCAATATTAATTAGCCTTAAGGTCAATTCAAACGTCTAACCTCTTTTTTTTTCTTTCAAAATGACATCAAGTCCTTTTTTGACATCCAACCAAGCACAAGAAATAAGAGATGGGTTTGTAAGCTGCTGCAAGTCCACAACAAATAAAAGGAAACTGAAGACGACGTCTTAATGATGATTGCAACATAATTTAAATGCACCTCCGTAAATGTTTACTTACTTGTGCAAAGAACTATCAAGAAAATGCACAATAATTATTAGTTATTATGCAGTAATTTGATGATATTTTTAAGATTTTAAGATGATTTCTTAAGTCTGTAGAATATGATGTGTAGACCATGACATCTCTGCAGCACCAAAAATGTAATTTTAAATGGTATTTTTACACACATTTTGACTTAAGCAAATATTGCGCTTTCCTCCTCATCCTGCGATTTGAAAATTGTAGTAGGCCATATTACGATTTCGATAAAGTGTCGATTAATTGTCCAGCCCTAGTTGTCATTGTCTGTTGTGTGCAAGAGTGCACACTGTGAGTGAATGAAGTCAGCATACCAAGAATTACAACAGTTTGTGTGTAAACTGAATATTTGGCATTACATCAAGAATGATCCACATTCAGATGTTGCGG
This sequence comes from Sebastes fasciatus, assembly GCF_043250625.1. Taxonomy (NCBI): domain Eukaryota; kingdom Metazoa; phylum Chordata; class Actinopteri; order Perciformes; family Sebastidae; genus Sebastes; species Sebastes fasciatus. The sequence continues at coordinate 12,047,439 of NC_133805.1, read as the reverse complement.
GTATTCGGCAATGACCGTCTGGTTTACATGATTTGACTAATGACAGCTGGAAAGACAAACAAAAGTAAACCGGAACAGAGATGAGACAGATGGGAAAAATTAAGAATGAGTGCAGTTGTTAAGACGTTGTAAATGCAGCTGTGCTCTGGAGACAAATTCTAAGGAGGATTCGCCACACAAGAGTGTTTCTGGATGTTGACAACAAAGGGCAGACGCTCCCTGGATTATAGGAGAAACAGACCCAAAGTTGCGATTTTGTGGAAATAATTACATCTGGGTAGCGGGTGGGGGGCTAAGAAGAACTTCTCCAGCTGGCTTCAGTGGAGGCAATAATAATATGGACTGACACCACTGAGATCAAACCGGGGAATAAAAAGAGGAAAACTCAAAACACCCATGTGTATGGTCAGAGGGACATGTGATGGGTTTGTAGCTATGGCGACAGGAAAACATCAACAATGCAAATAATACTTTTCAATGCGTGAGATGGATTTTCACAGCGCCCTGCAGTGAAGTAGTTCTGCTTCCTGGCGTCAAAGTGGGTAAAGACGAGTTTGTTAAGTTTTTTGGGCGGCTACTCTCTTTTCTTCACTAGTTACATTGAAGCAAGCGGGAATAACAATCAAGTCAAAACCATATTAGGACACCATCTGGTTCTCCAAGAACAACTGGCACCGAGGGGAGATTTTGGAAAACCTCAACATGAAGCGAGTGTGCCCGGTTAAACCAGCGCTCCTGACACACATGATCTCGCTTAAGCCCCTAGATCTCAGAACTTGTTTGAGCGCCCTACTTAAAAACAAAACCTGTTGAATGAACAGTAAAGCCTCCTCCTCTGTTTTCCCAGCGTTACAAAGCAAACAGTATATAACTACTGAATGTAAGTAAGGTCAAGCCCCGGAGGCTAAGGGCTGGGCTGAGATGAAACAGAATGCTAATGAGGGTTTGAACTCACACTGCCACTGATTATGCAACCGACGCCTCTGTAAACTTCACATTCTGCATTAACAGGAATGACGTTTATGAGCTCCGGCTAGAGTTTGGTGTTCCCCGTACAATGTTAGCTGTAAAATAGGGATGTCAATAAAAAGTCCATTAGTGGGGAGAAAAGTTTACACGCACACGGAGCGTGGGCAAGTGGAGCAGCGAGGGCGAATAACTCATCTGAACATTGAGCAGTTGTCTTTCCTCGCCTCTGGGCAGAACTGTTGGCATATTCAAGAGCAAGTAGGTTTCCTTCAGCAACGCACTGAAAACAAAGCTGAGCCTATTTTACTTGGTTTGAGACATGACAAGACAAGTTCAGAGTTTAAGAGGCGAGGCCTGATCATATGCCCAAGGACAACAGGTGCACAAGTCAGTCTCACCTAAACACTTGTTATGCATATATATATATATACCTCTTAAATGATGGTCTTTAAACCTTAGTTTTCTATCTGAGGTGTGGGTTTGTAATGCAGATGTATACAGACTATAGAGCATGTCTTTCTGACACTCATATCAGATGTGCATATGTTTACTTTCATTTTATCCCTGTCAACTTCCACCATTTATGACGCATTATTTTACACAGCCGTGCATGTAGCAGGGCATCGGCAGGCCGCCAGCAGAGAATAAATGAGGAAGTGCGAAAGCGGCAGCCAAGCGAGCATCAAAACTATTCAAGAATGGCATTACTCGGGTCTAATTACAGAGTGAGCAATAGATCGAGCAGACCGTCTTATGGAGGCTTTATTTTTGGAGTTTACATTCTTGCCCTCGGGCTATGGAGACAAACGCAACTCTATAATGATGCAAATAATGAGATTTGGTTTGATTGTGGTCAGAACCAAGTATGATGGAAAAGATACTAAGCAAACTAAAAATAAGTACACAAAAAGTTGAATGGAGTTTCTCTTGTTTTTTTTTCTCAATGAAAGGCTGCATCCGAAATCGCATACTATGCACTACATACTCATAACGTGTACTATCGTTCAACATACTTTTGTGTGAATAAACAGTAGTATGTATCTTTTCGGACGCACTGAGCAGTAATTTACGTCGTCACAGCCTCCTTGCCGGTTGGAGACGCGTAACCATGGTAACTCGTGCCAACCTCATGTGACCGAACTGAAGTTGGAGTGTTAATGATGTCACCACAGAGCTATCCGTCAACGTCTGTTATGACCGTTGTCGTCACTACCACATTGCATTGTGGGATATTTATGTCGCTGTAGTGTCCAGCGTTTGCATACTGTAATATTTCACCGGAAATAGTATGCACTATTGGTTTCATACTAAGGATTCGGACATACTAAAAAAATTGGACGTACTGTTTTAGTGTACTAAATAGCATGTTAGTATGGAAAAGAGTCTACAGCCATGCTAGGCTAACATCGGCATGCTAACATGCTCAAAATGACAATGCCAACACAGTGATGTTTAGCAGCCAGGTATAATGTTTACCATCTTAGTTTAGCATGCTAACATGCTAAGGGATCACTAAAGTTCAGCGCTTGGACCCCTAAATATCAGCACAAACTGAATATGTACATTTTGCTCAAAGTTCTAAATTGTTTTTGATTGGGCAATTCAAAAGTTTTACGTGCTGCGCAATTTTCCAAGATTGATGAAGAGGAAATGAAAAGAAAAAGGAGACAAAAAAAGAAAGGTCCTCTGCCAGGAACATGTGCCAAGTGCCAAGTGCCAAGTGCCAAGTGCCCCACGAGGATGTCCATATGAGGGACTTTTATTTTGACAGTCTTCTGCAATGCCTCTTGCATATTTCTACTACGCAGTTGGCGAGGCTTTTCAATTCATAGTATAGATGAGACAGAAGTATTCCTCTATAAATAAACAGGAGTATAAATGTGTGTTTGTATGTCATTCTCTCTACATTGCAGGAGAGTTGCTGTTATGCAGCTGACCATGTGGTCAGACTCTAATAGAGGGGGTGTCATCAAGAACATAATTTGCAAACAGGAACCACATTACGGTAAAAGGGACATTTAAGGTCAGTGTCTTCTTTTGCCAAAATGTCAAGTATATTTTAGCACTTTTTCGCTTTCACAACCTCTTCTATGACTTTATCTGGTTGCCTTGGACGTGATGCAAAATAAACCTGACATACAATCGTGTATTCTTCCGCCAACCAGTCAAGTTGCCGTTTGCATCCATGTCTGTCCAAAATGTCATCACTTCATCATTTCATCCTATTAGACATTGTGTGAAATTGTCAGAATTAGCATAGGAATTTGTGAGTTATGGCCAAAAAATGTGTTTTGTGAGGTCACGGTGACCTTTGACCACCGAAATCTAATCAGCTCAGTCCAAGTGGACGTTTGCGCCAAATCTGAAGAAAATTCCCTCCCGGCGTTCCTGAGATATCACGTTCATGAGAATGGGCTGTTGCCGGTGCGGAGGCATAATAAAATAGACTGATTAAGTGTCAACACCAAAGGCCATCTCCAACATCTACCAACACAGTCTCAAACAAAGCCCTGGTTATCTTTGCTTCCATGGAAACAAAAGCAGCCTCTGGCAACAACAACACTCAAAAAACATAAGTGAAACACAGGGATCATAACTATATTTTGCTGCTTTCTGTTCAGTGGAAATCACCTTAAATTGGGTGAATGGAGCTAGCAGAAGTAAAACAGGTATTGAGTCTTCAAATCGAAATAACACTACACACAAGATCTCAGTTTAGAGCATTCCAATACAATGCTGATTTACCTGTTTTTGCTGCATCTATAAACAACGGCAGTTGAGGCAGCGAATGGATGTTGTGCGCATGTGTGTGTCTGTGTGTGCAAATTTGGTTCGGTGGCTGGTGATGGTGTCAGCTCTATATTTCTCTAAAA